>NC_056736.1:254471446-254586446 GCF_019279795.1 Protopterus annectens | reverse complement strand
GTTATTAGTGCTTTCGTTCCCTTTATTCACACTCCAAAACAAAACTTCATCAGATACACACACCTTACCCTCTTCCCTCTTTTTATATACAACTCATTAAAGCAATTACACCAATCAACACATTTTACAATTCATTAAACTTGCAATTTGATTCCTCCATTTAAAATCCATCAGTAGACATTTTAAAAGTATATACACTCATTTTCCTGTTCTTACTAACCAAACTATAAAAAATTCCTTTTCATTTAAGAAAACATTTTTTAAAAAACATCTGCTTGATGAAATTAATTATGTATAAATGTAAACATTCTCCTAGTATAATTGTTAACTATAAAAAAGCAGAAGGAAAACATTCCAGTTCAGATCACTTCTGCCCTAAGATTCAGTAAACTACTTAATGAAATTCTGTCATTGATTCCAGGGAAAACTGTTGCGTTTAATAAAACCTGCCAGTATGTTTCCCTGTACTCCAAAAAGCAGGGCCAGTTGCTTCCCCTCTCTTCTCTCCCTACCTTTCCCAGCACGCAAAAAAATAAACTTCCTAAAATCCTTACATCCCATACTATGTCTGTATAAGGTGTTATTTTTGTCCTGTCTCCTTATTGCGTATATGTACTGATATATTCTCTTTTTTAGTTTGTTCTCCATTTTTCCTATGTAATATGCACAGCAAGACTGGCACAGGGCTACATACACAACTCCTTTTGTTTTGCAATTATAGTTACCTGTTACTGAAATTATTCTTTTGTAGCCTTTAATCACTATATTAGTTGTTTTATATATAAATCTACACTCCCTACATCCATTACATTTCCTCATACTTCCAAGTGAAATGCTGTCTTTATTCTTTTTCTTTTCAAATAAATGTTTGATGTTAAATCCCCTTCTGAATACTATTGTTGGTTTATTACCTATTTTTTCTGTCAGTCCAAATGCTCCAAAAACACAATTCCAGTTTTTTTCTATTATTTTCTTACATCTGAACTGTCCTGATCATATGTTAATATACAACAACAACTAATACCATCTTCTGGTTTGTTCATCCCTACCAGGCTCTCTAGATTTTTCAGTATAGGGGGATAACTCTTATTTCTTTTATCTACTACATATTTTTCTTGAGCCTCTAACACTCTTTTGGGGTACCCTCTTGCTCTCAACATATCCTTCAGTTCTTCTAACTGTTCTTGAAATTTTTTATCATCTGTTGTCAGTCTAGGTGTCCTAATCATTAGGCCTTTAACCAAATTCCTTTTCTGCCAAAAAGGATGATCACTTTTCAAAATGTAAGAACCTATTTATGTAAGTTGGCTTCCTGTAAATACAAGATTCATAGCGTCTCTTCCCTCTGTTCTTATATAGGTGTATATCCAAGTAGTTAACCACTTCATTCTCTATTTTACTAGTGAAGCTTAGAAAATTTGTAGAGGAATTTATGTATTCCAGAAATACATCTACCTCTTCTGGCTCACCTTCCCAGAGAATTAGAATATCATCCAGAAATCTATAATATTGATAGATGTTTTTCCTGAACTTGGAACTTAATACAAATTCAGTTTCCCATTGCCACAGAATGATATTGGCAAACACTGGGGCTACTGCTGCCCCCATTGCTACCCCCCCCCGGGTTTGTATGAAATATTCTCCCTGGAACCAAACAAAGTTGTTTTTCAAAACTGATTCCATGAGGGTAGCTAGAACATAAATTGTACCTTCTGAGAACCTAGTTCCTTTCTTTAAGGCTTCCTGAAAGTATTCCAACCCTTCTTCATGTGAAAAGGTCCTTGACGTCTGTACTCACAAATATTATTTTTTCTTTATATTCATTTTCTGCCATGCATTTTAAGAGATGCCAAGAATCCTTTAACATATTCCTTTTGTCCTCAAAGAAACCCTTTAAGTGAAAAGCCAGCATTTTTTGCAAAGAGTTCTGTTTTACTCCCCCTACCTGCCACAATTGGTCTCATTGGTGGATCCCCTAACGATTTATGAATTTTGGGGATCCCAAAAAAAGGCAGGAATTACTGGATTTTTCACTTTCAGAAATTTCATCTCATCTTCACTGAAGCTATATTCTTGAAAAAGTTCTTCTAAGGTCATGTCCAATCTTACATTAAAAATATTGATTTCATTCAGTGATGCTACACTGAAGCAAGAACTGTCATTAAGATATTTCATCATTCTACTTGTGTAGTCATGATGACTCATTATAACTACACCCCCCCTTATCTGGCCTCATTATTTGTAGCTCAAGGTTCCTCATTATTTCTCTTAATACTTTTTGTTCCTCATTTGTCAAATTTTGCCATTGTTTAGATCTATTACCTTTTAAACTCCTATAATCTATCTCATTAAGCCTCTCAAATAAAGCCACTGGTGGTAACAAAGGGGGGTTATATGTACTCTTTCTTCTCAGCATAACCCCTTTATCTTCTCTCACTTAGGTCTTTAGGTTCATAGATAGGTACTAGGCTATCAGCCCAAGGGCCTAAGTAAGCCTAGCCAACAAAGTTCCCTGGCTTATGCCAACCCAAGAAAGTTCATTTCCTGTACCCCTGTCAAGTAGAGCCACAAGTGATCCCTGGGGTGTATTTCCTACTTCCCATCCACTCATCAAGATTTTTCTTGAAGACTGTTAATGAGGAACTTTTCTTGACATAGATGGGTAGCTTGTTCCAGATTATGGGAAGTCCCTGGGACAGGAATCTATCCCTCCAGCATGTCCTGTTTTTTGTGGTGACAAGGTTTATGTCACTAGATTGTGTAGCTCGGAGGGATTGGGATTTTTTTAGGTGTAGCATATCCAACAGCTCTGGGTTTTCCATAGCTTTATATGTTAGGCAGAGATCACCTTGGAGTAGGCGATATGTTAGAGAGCAAAGCTGGAGTTTTTTGAGACGGTTAGTGTAGGGCATCTGCTTGATGCCAGTAATCCTCTTTGTGAGGTACTTCTGTGGCCTTTCCAGCTGCTCCAGATGTCTTGTGAGGTACATTCCAAAAGGGGCGTTGTACTCTATAATGGGTCTAATGAGTGTCGAGTAGAGGGGAACAATGACCTCTTTTTTCCTGGATGAAAAGTTAATGGCCCTTGCAAACATCTTTAGAGCCAAAATTGCCCTGACCATATGATTTTGTTTTTTAGGGATGAAACTAAACCCCTTTGTAAATAATTCACCATGTGTATCATTAATGGGGATTCCACTGTAGTTATAAATCTTGAGCCCCTTATATTCAAAAACAATGTCAATTTATTTTTCCACATTCATATGCATGTTCTCACAGTTATTATCAGTGTTTTTACACATTTCTTCTATAAAGTTATTGAAAGTCATATTTGTTGTTAAACTATTAGCTTCAAAACTATTCATTTCAAATCAGACATATTGAGGGTATTTACACAGTTTCTATTCTCCTTGTATTCAATATCTGTTGACCCATTCATTATTATAATATTAGTATTAGCACTTTCTATATTTGAAGCAAAGACATTACTTTTTTCATTCATGTCACCAGTATTTTCATTTAAGTTGTTAACATTTGGGTCATGCATTTCAAAAGCTTTCAGACTATTCACTTCAAAAAGACCAGTACTTTCATCGGTCATATTCAGGACATTTACCAATTTTTACTTTCCATGTGTTCAATACCAGTTGGGCCATTCATCACAATAATGCTGTTGTTAAAATTTTCTACATTTAAACGAATACTATTATTTGTTGTTGTCATGTAGCTTGTATTTTCATTAAAATTGTTAACATTTGGGTCATGCATTTCAAAAAGACCATAATTTACATCAGCTGTCTCATTCATTGAATTCAATATAATTCCAGAATTTTTATACCCTGAATGCACGATAGTAACCTTCCCCTTTGGGCCGGTGTTGTTACTCATTTCACTCATGTTACTGTTATTTTCATTTAAATTATTGCCGTAAATATCATCGGGCACTTCTACTTCAAAAATTACATTTACACCAGCATTTTCATTAGTTATATCTAAAACCATAACATGGTTTTTATTCCCTAAATGTCCGTTCTCAATAGTTCCAACTAGTATCTCTAATTCAGGGCATTCACCCCATTTTCCAAACTGATTACTGCCTAATAGTTCAAGAGGCCTCACCATTGGTAATATGGTTGTTGTGATGGCAGTCTTCCCCTCCTTCCATTCTGGCCCCCTTGTTGTCCCCGATAACCCTTCCAGTTTTGATTTTTTGTTCCTGGGTGTCCAGGAACCATTTTTGTTTTTCAATCGTGCAGATCTTCTTGGCAAAGGTCGAAAATCCTGTTCCGAATCTAGCCTTTGTTCTCTAAAAACTTCTGGGCCATCAGTCTTATCACCTTCTTGCATTTCAGTTGCTTCCTTGTCTTTTTCCTCAAATGATACTCTCGGCCAGTTACTCGTACCAGGGATTGGATATGCCCTTTTTTGTTCGTATTCCTCCTGGTCTCTCTTTATTTTTTTCTGCTTCCTCTTTTTGATTGTAGATTCATGCTGCTCCACTCATGGGAAAATACTATTATAAATCCCTGTATTGGACTCAAATAGCCCATGCAACGTAATTTTCCCCTGGAAAACCATTATTTCTTCTTTAAGAATATTTATACTTCTTTGGTTTTCCTTTACCAGAAGCCGCATGAACTTCATACCGGTCCGGTCAAACAACTCAAGCAACTCACGGTGAAGGACTGAACCACTTTCAATGTTGTTAGGGAATTTGCAAATCATCGGCCCCTTCAGAACCCTTCCAAGATGAATGCAGTCCTCAAAAAACAGATTTTCCAATTGGAGCCCTCTGAATTTTTTCAGAACTTTTTCCAGCTTATACACCTTTTGTTTAAAGCTGGAAATAGGGAATAGAGGGTAAGGTGTGTTTATATGATGAAGTTCCATTTTGGAGTGTGAATAAAAGGAATGAAAGCGCTAATAACCTTACCTGCCTGGAGTCTGTTTTTTTTGGAAGAGAATTACCCTGTGTTTTTTGTGAATTCTTAATATCATAAATGTTAGTGAGACCAAAGAGGGAATCTCAAAAAAGACTAGCTGTGTGTTCTTAACTGGCAAACCTAATAATATCTAAGCATGTAGATAAATAACATCAAGATTAAAGATAAATGACTTAAGTCATTAACTCCTGCCATACTGCAAAAATATGGTATTTTATTGTGATGATCGAATGACTCCCTGATATAAAGCAGGTTACATCCATTTAGGCAGAAAACTGAGACTTGATTCTTGGAGAAGGTTCCTCGTACGTCTGATAATAGAATCCCTTGTGATCAATGCATTTTTGTTAGCATTAGTGCTAGTGTGTGAAGGAGGGGTAAGATTAGTAGAACACAGTAATTTACTGAGGTGTTATTTACCACACAACCCAATGCCATACACCTTTGTTTGAAACACCTGTACTTTATTTGCCAGTCACCTCAGCCTTTGTTTACCAGTATTGCAGTTTTACTTAGGTAGTGCGTTTTACATCTACTTAGTCTCTAACTAATTGGTGGTGCCACTGGTCTGCAATCAGCCTACACACATTTCTCTCTCCCAACACCAATTACATCAAATTTATCTATACTTATATTTCTCTGTTTTCCATATAACTGAAGGATTACATCCTCCAACCAGTATAGGTGTAGGCTAACACAGATCCCTGTCTGTCACTGATTTGGAGATGAGATTATTATGCACTCACCACCTCATTTAACTTTTGTAAGGATCAAATGAGGAACCTCTTTTATTAAATATCTTGCATAATTTGCAGTATTGGTAACTTTGGAGTATGATTAATATGAATCATTGAGAGCACTGCTGCAATGACTTTTCAGGTTTATACTTTACCCTTAATGCTCGTTCATTTTACATATTATGTTCCTGTAGATCTAGATAGATGTCAATATTTTTATAGTGAAATGAAACATGCTTTGACCTCCATTTTGGTTTGTTTACAACTATTGTTTTACTTGTGATTTGTAACATGCAATGACTTCTTTATATTCACCTTTCTTGGGTTGTTCAAAACCATGAATTTAAACATCTTTTGATCATAGTGACTCTTGCCAGATGTAATATGTTGTATACTGTGTTGCAATGCAAAGTAATACTAGTTAGGTTAGATATTTTAGCTGTGCTATGCTGTTATCTTATAGATTTATAGATTAGTACTAGGCTAACTGCCCTTGTGAGCCATTTTAAGCCTAGGTATCATGCTGTCAATGCTATTAGTGTTTGTTTTATCATTATTTCCCCCACCATTCTCACTGCTGCTGTGTAATCTCTCCTTTTTTGTTTACTCACATTCTCCACTGTTTCTATTGCTTTGTTTTCTATACAATGTATTTTTTGTAGCTAACATTCCTTCCATTCTTTACTGTTTGTGCTACTCTGTAATGCCTACTCTCTCTCTCTCTCTCTGGCTCTCGTATCAGCTCTTTCATGCAGTGATCTTCTCCATCATTTCCCTCCGTCTTTCTTACTACTGTTAGTTCCTTAATCTAGCTTCCTTCTGTTAACTCCTTCCACCCAACATATTTCACCTGCTTACTACCATTTATTCTTCCATTCATCCATCTGCCCTAATATTCCCAGCAATAGAATAGTTCCCCTAACTTTCTCTACCTAATTGCATTCACTATAATTTTCTGATCCTCACTCTAATATCCAATTCTGTTCAATCAAGTCGTGATACTTTCCGATATGTTGTGTGCTTATTACCTGTGTATCACCTCTGTATCTCTCCCTATCTTGTGCATTACACCCTTGCAGCACTATCCTTTTCACTCACTGTAACATTTGAAACTGCACGTATTTGTACTCATCACAATACTGACTTCTCTTTCCAATTTACTTAATTATTTACAAAACACTTAGCAATATAACATTTGAGAGTGTGCACATTTTTGCGCATCGTCATACCTAAATTCTCTCACAAATGTATCGTACATTTACGTACAAAATAATAAACCTCCAGTGGGGACTACATTTGGATACTGCAGAAGCTAGTAGTGGGAAGTACTGAAGATGTTTGCCCCAGAAGTGGACTAAATACCTGCAATCCTTTGCAGCTCATTAAGTAGTACATGTTTTCAGATGTATCTGCTTGTTAAGGCTAGCAGTATTCTTCCTACAGCTACACCTTCCCTATTAGTGTAGAGGCCTATTGTCTGCTCCCCCTTTCTACTTCAGTTTTGCTGACCTTGGATTTTCATTATAGGAACCTACATTAGTCCACAGGGGGTTTTCTGCCTTCATCACAATTACTATTGTTGTACACCTTCTGGTCACTAGGTTTTATGGTATGTATCCCCTCCTTGGTTAATCAAATGTCGCAACAGCCTGCTGTACCTATACGTAATCCTGAAGTAATCTAGGTAAGTTACAATGTAGAGGTAGTATACATTTGTCATATCATTGTATTTGTCACTCAGTTGAGCTGACTAAAACCCTGCCCAGTCAACTTCTGTGAATGTTTAACATAAACATCAGCATCAAATTCAGATGGATGTGCTTTCACTGGCAAATATTGTCAGTGCATACGTAATACTTAAGAACATTTAGACATTTTCTACTCTTCTTAATTTATTTTGGTGAAGTTTCACATACCTTCCCTGATACTATCTAATTTCATGTGCACACTGATTAGCTGCTGCTAGATGTTGGTTGGCACCTGCTTTGCCCCCCCCCCCCCATCCCTGGCTGTGTCTTGTGTTCACACATTTATACTTTCTCTTCCTACTTATTTTCCAGCTATTCTACCACTCTTTAGTTGTACCTTCTGCAATCAGAAGTAAGGATTTCTCTGACAGATACAGATTTCCTCTTTAACTGGCAAGCCATTGAAATATTAGTTTTATAACAACAGAGCGTAACTAACTGAAGCTACACTTTCTGAAGAGAAACATCTTTGAATCCATTACACACTTCTTATTTGGCCATAGACTCCCTCTTCACTACCAAATTCCTAATAATTCCCTGCCCACAAATATGTTCTGCACAAATGCATTCTAAAGACATGCATCTGGAGCATTCCTCCCTGGGCCTCCACTGAAAATAGGTTCTGTCCTAGTGGGACTTTCCCGGTCAACAAATGTTAAATAAATAAAAAATAAATCAATAAAAGTTAACTAAAACCTAGACGTAAGGCCACTGCTACTCTACCCAAATGTACAAAATAGCTTCTGAAAAGGCTTACTGTGCACCATATATCATCACCCATCATTTTTTCCTGTGACATTACATCTGCTTATTGCAGGAGATATTGTTTGGAGTACTGAGCCTTATAACCTCTTCATTACCCCTTCCTCTTCAGTTAGACCTTCTTGGCCGGGATTAACCCCCACATGTAAAGGGATCAGGTTCTCTCATATTAACTCCAAAGTTTAAATAATAAATGGGACACACCTGAATCATGGCTTAATATGAATTTTCCATGCATTCTATGTATATCAGAATCTTGGGTTGTTGTTGTTGTGTCTTTCGGCTTTTCTCGGTTAGGGGTCGCCACAGCGGAACTCCGGTCCAGTAATGATTGGCAGTAGATTTTTACGTGCTGGCTTGCCGAGCCTAACGCACAACCTTCAATGAAGGAACACCCATTCATGCATGTTGCCACACAGAAGACGCTCTAACTGAGAATTGAACGAGCAACGTCTAATTGTGAGGCAACAACGCTACCACAGCTTAATAGATTTTACCCAAGATATCAGAATCTTGGGTAAAATCTATTAATTGCTATTGTTCTTACAATAAGTTGGACTTTTCCTTATTTTTTAGTAACCAAAAAATGCATTTCATGTTGGGGGAGTAATTATATTCCTAAATGTGTGACATAAATTTAAAATAGCACTGCTTGGTTAAAGTAATAACCCTTCCAAGCATGCATGCAGTTAGATTTTCGTACACTTTCAGATTAGCCATTCCATTAAGATCAGCATTGTTTGTGTTTATATCCCTCCTTCTTATAGCCTTTGCATCATGGAATATACATTGTAGGACATTCTGAAACTTTCTGACAACAGCAACAAACAACAAATTACTTATTTCAGAGAATTTTAAGTTTGAGATGCTGGGCCCTTCCCCCAAACAAATCACGGATCACTGGATTGTTATCAGAAAATGAACTGAAATTATTACTTCCCCAACCAGAAAGAGCACCATTACCATCAATAAACACTCCTTCCTAGAATTGCTAATTACAAATATTTCTCATAAAATTCATGGGATCACCCCCCCCCCCACAACTCTTTAAGTGATCACTTTCCATTTCTGGAGTTTAGATCATAGGTTCATGGGTTGATTCTTGGCTGGTGATCTGCTGGGCCATTTGTAGCCTAGCCACATGATTCCTCATTGAATTTACCAAGATAATCAATACCACCACCACCCCCCCCAACAGGATGAATAACTTTGGACCTAGTTACATTCCCTTTCCCAGGGGTATATTTACAACTGGCCACCCAGTCATCCAGGTTACACTTAAAAATGGTCAGGAAATTACTATATTTTACATACAGGGGAAGTCTGTTCTATCACATCAGCAGATCCTATTTGTATTACAGTGGAAGTTCAGATCTTGTGAGTGGGTGTTTATGGTATTCTTAGCTTTGTGGATGTTAACACGTTTGCTAGGACTGGATCCTTTGAGGCTCTGCAGACTCGGCAGAGGTCTCCTCTCAAAAATTAGTAGAACATGGAATAGAGTAAGAGTGCTTTAAAGTGGTTAGGGTATCTCAATGTGGACATGCCCTTGACTGTCCTAATAAGGAAATGTTGTCCATTGAGCTAGATCATATGTGTATTCAGTAGACACCATTGGAGGCATTATGCTCTATTAATGGCCTGGTAAAGGAGGAATGGAAGAATATAATGACTTTCTTGAGATTAGAAGATCTACCTGTAATAATTAGTCTGGCTGTATAAAGGCTTTTCTAACAGCAGTGCCAACAGTGGTGATTCAAAAGTTCATTTTTAGTGAAATTGCCCAAGGCCATAATGTCCATGTCGATGAATAGGTAGGTGTTACCTATGTCATATAAGAGCATGGGTGCCTAGGTTTAACAAAGGACTCAAAGCTGCATATCTTGGCATTTAATTTGAGGCTGTAGTCTAAGCATCACTTGTTAGTTCACCTTTGGCCCTTCTGAAAGATCTGGTGATTAATCGGGGCATTTATGACGGCTCCTAGTTTGCAATTATCAGCAAACTCAACCAGCCACAAACCCTTGGTGTTGGCCATGATGTTAGAGAAATTCATACCAAAGCAGAGTGGTCCCAGTTCTGTTCCCTGGGATACACAGCTGGTAACTACTCTTTAGGTTGAGTGTGTGCCTCCAGTACTAATAGACTGGATTCTGTCAGTGAGTCAGTTTGCTATTCAGTGGGTAACATAGGAGTTTACCTTTGGTTTGATTAGCTTATTAATGCTACCAGAATGTGGAGTGGTACCAAAGGCTTTGGCCAAGTACAGGTACGCAGTGCGAACTGATTCACTTGAGTCCAGTGCCACAGTGACTTGTTCAAAAATTCCACATGGTTTAAGAGGCAGGATAGCCTTTAACAAACCCAAACTGGTTTAGATCCAAGATGTGAAGCCTGCCTCTGTCTTTGTTAATGATTTCCACAATGACGTGCCCCCCACTGCCTTATAGATAAGGCTGGTGGGGCTTATGAGTTTATAGTTTCCCAAATCAGTAGTGGGTTCCCCTTTGTGGAGTGGGATGACCACTGCACTTCTCCATACTTCTTGTACAAATCCACTGGGGAGACTGAGACTGAGACTGAACAGACTTAAAACATGAATCAGCCAGACAATGTTTGATGCTGAGAAGAAGACAGCCTGGCACATTATCTAGGCCCATGGAGCTAGTGTTCTTATCCTTGGAGAAAGCACTTAGGACTTGCTCAGTGGTGATCTGGGGGACATGAGCATACTAATGTGTTGTGAATAATTAGGCAGAGATAGAGGAGTAAAGTCTGAGTTGAATTTGTATGCCAATATATTGGCTATGTCCTCAGGGGATGACCATGTGGTGTTATTTTGTATTAACTTAGAGCATCATTAGGTATTACTTCTGAGGTCCCTGACATAGCTGAAGAAGTCCTTGTGGTTATCCTTAGTGTGGGTGTCAATTCTCTGTTTGAACTTGCTTTTGTTGTAAGTTTTTTTGTTGATCTTTTGTGAGTTCTTCTCTAACTGATGGGTGTGCTAATTTTGATTTTATATTCTATGCGTTTCTTCCTCTTAGTGTATATTTTAGGTTCCACCAAATGCATTTGTTCTTAAATTTGGCATTATATTTATGCCTTATGAGGAATGGGGCCTCTAGGCAAGCCTGGAGGTGGGCATAAAACTTAGTCATGAATAAGGTGACATGTGATGTGCTGTCTTTGGGATGAGGAGTGTGTTTAGATTTTATTAGGTCATCACTTAATTGGACTAGATTTGCCGTGGAGTAGTTTCTGAAGACAGAGGTCACAGGGTAACTTGGATCTTGCACTTAAAATAAGTGTGATTGCATGGTGACCAGATATGACCAGTGATTTGTTAACAACAGGTGCTGAACATGTGTTGGGGGGGGGCAACTAGGTTAGTGAGAACCAGTTCCAAATTTTTTGAGCCCCTTGTGGTTTGGATTAGTTATTTTAAGGAGATGACATTAATGAAGTCCAGCAATTTTTTTGCATACTTATTTGGGGTAGTATAGGTTCCCCATTTAATGGTGTGTAGTTGAACTCACTGAAGAAGATAGTGTTGGGCTCTATAGTGAGGGATGTCCATTTGTTTAGATATGCCTTCTGGTTCTCTAAAGGCAGTTGGCAACAATGTGATACAGAGTTTTGTTTATTTTGAGAAGGATGTGGAGGAGTTCAGTAACATTTTCCTGTATTATGAGTCTAGAGATGAAATGGTTTCTTAGGAACACAGATACACCCCCGCCAGCTATCCTTTCATTTCACTTTTAGGTCTGAATGAATGAGTGGTAGGCATTAAATCCCTGCACTGTGGGGATGCTTTCACTGTTCTGAGTCCATGTTTCCATAATAACTCATATATTTTTATATCTGATGTTGTCAATTTTCATTCGTTCCTCATCATGTGGTTTGGATCTGATTCTATTATCCGACTCAACATATTTTTACACCTTGTGGATACTGCAAACATTCGAGCTCCTCCCTTTCCCATAATGCTCTATTCCTCTTCCATACCTCAGATCTCATTTGCCACCTTCGTGTATAGACATGGTTACTGTCAGCTCTCGAGCATTTAGTGAGTGATAGAAGTTTAGTATTATAACTTTCTCACTTTCTGATATTTTATCTATTTTATACTTCTTTAAATTTATCTAAGCTTAACCTCCCTTAACCTATGCATTTTCTGCATATCTTAATACCATTGTTAGTAGTTTTTCCTCAACTTTTCTCTTACCATTAAGGTAATTCTTTCTGTCATTGTTGGTAGTTTCTTTTCTTTTCTGACTTAAAAAAAAAAAACAAAAAACTGTCTGCCTTATTGCATGTCATTAGTTTACAGGTATAATGGCTGATAAACCTTTGGGCTTCAAAAAGTGTAAAGAGTGTGGGCAGTAGATCCCTTTGTCTGATGCCTATGGCTCTTGTGTCTAATGTTTTGACCCTGCCCATTTCAAAGTCCCTTGTGAGATATGCAAGTTCTTTAATCCTTGGGTTTGGTTGACAGAAAAAACAAACTGATTTTGAAGGACTGCTTCCTACAACTTTTTTAGAGTCACTGGCTGGAGCTCATCCCTCCACGTCAGGCCAAAACAAGTTGAGAAAATGACTACTATAACCTTCTGGATCTGCCACTCCTTTGCCTGATCCGACCAAGGAACCAGCCTGGAAGATCTCAAAATAGTCAGATCTAAAGACCAAATCCTCAGATCTGACAGTTTCAGATACTAGGTCTGCCTCTTCGGATTCGGTTATTTCAGAGCCAAAGAGCTCCCCCGGACCTGATATGCATCCTGTCTGGACTCTGTACCCTCTTGGCTACCAACCCCCTTTTTAGAGAGGCTCTGTCACTCTAAGCCCCCTTCACTAGCTTCTTTTTCCCATTTTTTCCAGAAGTCTTACTAAGGCAGATGTGGATAGAATGATGAGGAAGTTTCTCTTGGCACAGCTACAGATGGGAGTTCTACTGGCTCTTACTCCTTCAGATCAGGACACCATCATTAGTATCACTCCACCTATCTTGCCTCCTTCTCCGATTCATCCTTTGACTTCAGAGCCCTTGGATCTGAGCCTTCTGGGACCATCTGTATCGGATCTGAAGATTGCTGTATCTTCATCTATGATACCTTCTTTGAGTGGATCAGCTCCAAGTATGTCAGACCAGGATGACTCTTGGAGCCAAAGCACCTTTGTCGGCTCTGAGGTGTTAGAGTCAACTATGAAGCTGTTGGAGCCATCTCTACCCCTCAGGAACTCGACATTGGACAGCTCGGCTCCAACTTCTTTGGGTCAGAGGGAGGCTATGGTCTAGAAGCATGTCTTCTCGCCTCCGTCGGCTTCCTTCACACTGGGAAATTCTGCCTTTGAAGTGGTAGAAAATGTATTCTTTTCTAGAGTAGAGACATTTCCACCCCCCATTGGATCTGCCATTTGGTTCCCATTTGCCTTAGTGCCATGAGCCTCATCAGTATACTACACAGGGAGAGCTGGCCCAAAGTCTCTAGGCTACCCAGCAGGGTATTCTTATATCTTCCAATACCTCTCTGGAACACCCCACTGAAGAAGTCCCTAGGAAGAGGAAGTGCAAGAGGAGGCACATAGACTCAGGAATTAATCACAGAAGATACCAATTTCAATGAAGGGAAAGGGTCCCCAAAATCACCACCTGATGATGCTTCCTTTGGAGACATTTTGGAGATCCTTACACAAAGGGGCGATTGGTCTACCAGTATCCCTTCCCAAGAGGAACTGGTATTCCTGGAGGCATTTGTGTCTGGCCCATCTGCTTCCTGAGTGACTCCTCCTGCCAGTGAGCTCATTGATTTGATCTCTCCACAGGCATGCAAGGAACCCAATTCTGTTGAACCAATCTCTAAGAGACCAAATAGAATCCTGACACCAGCAAAGTGAAAAGAATTCTGGAGGAAAGGAGTACCAGTATATGTCAGGGTCATAGTAGCAACCACAAAGAAAGAACTTGTGAAGCAGAGTTCATCTGTTCATCTCCCTAACAGACAGTCTAGGGCGCTGGACAGATTTGGAAAGTGTGCTTTTGCTTCAGTGATTTCACACTTAGATCACTGAAGTATTTGGCACACTTCATCAGACTACAGAGGGATTTGATTAAAGAGCTGTCCAAATCCCTCTTAGGAGCAATAACTGCTGAGGGCAGAATTCTGTTGCCTAACAGCTGGCTACCTTACAATTCATTGTAAATTCATCCATGAGCCTCATTTCACATGCGGCTGAAGGTACCTCAAGGGCGGCAGGTTCAGGCATTTCCATTAGGAGACATCCCTGGATGCACCTGTGTGGTTTTGTGGAGCCCTTCAAGTCCTCCTTCGTCAATGCACCTTTTGTTGGAAGTTCTTTGTTTGGCCATAAAGTTAAAGACACACTGTCCATGTGTGAGCAAGATGGGAAGACCCTGTCTGCAGTGGGGTATGTATTTTGACTCCTCAAAGAACCTTCTCTAGGATTTAGTGAGATAGGACAAGGCCAGAAAATGTGGTTCAGAATGTTCCGGAGTCCTCCATGTGGAGATAGCTTCCCTAGGGGCAGAGAGGTGAATCCTAATAGAAGACTACACCCATGTGGAAGAGGAAGCCTACAGAACCAGGCATCCAGAGATTCCTTCTCTGACAGTCCCTCACTCCTGAAAGAGGCCCAATTTTCCACGTCTGGAGGCAGTTGGGGGTTGTCTTTCCCTGCACCAGAGAGCCTGGCTATACATTAAAAAAGATGCATGGGTGCAGAGGATTATTTCCAGAAGTTATATAATTCCCTTTTCCCTATCCCCTCCTTCAAAAGTAAACAGAATTCCCAGTGTTCCACCCAATCAGAGGAAAGCAGGAGCTCTAGAAATAAAAAGATGCTAGAAAAAAGGTCACCCAACAGTCCCCCCCAACCAAAAATAATCCTGAAATAACTCAAGATTCTTTTTAGTGCCAAAGAAAAACAGGGGACTGAAGACCAGTTTTGGATCTCAGCAATCTGAACAAATCAGTTCAGTTTACAAAGTTCTGGATGGTCATGTTTCAGTCCATTTTGCCTTTCCTGCAGAAGGATGACTGGATGTGCTCAGTAGATCTTCAGGATGCATACTATCACATAAAAATAAATAGGCAATCCAGGAGATACCTCCCCTTCCAGCTAGGAGCCAGTCATTACCGATTCAGAGCACTGCCCTTTGGCATCACCACAACCCCCAGTGTGTTCACCAAACGCATGGCAATAGTAGTAGCTCACTTCAGACTGCATGGGTTCCGAGTGTTTCCTTACCTGGACAACTGGCTCATAACTCCTCCAACCAGGCGTCTACTGATCAAAGCAAGAGATTATGTACTCCAGTCATCCTCTAATGTAGGCATTACTATCATCTCTATCAATCTCAACAAATCTCAGTCAGAACCAACTCAAGTGCTAGAATTTATAGGAACCTTGTTAAACAGTGTATCAGTGACAGCCTCCATTCCATTGCCAAGAATACGAATGATTAAATTTCAGTCCAAAGGATAATTCAGAACTCCTTACTGTCAGACTGACCAATTCTACAAGCTTTAGTGTCCATGTATGCTGCCATAATTCTGGTTCCTTTGGCAAGATACCATATGAGAATTATTCAGTGGACCCTGACAACCCTGTGGTTCATCCTGTACCAACCTTTGTCCACCCAGATCAAAAATAACTCAGGCATGCAAGAGGAACCTCAGGTAATGGATTTGCTCAGAACAGATTTTACAAGACTGCCTTTTCATACTTCCTCAACCCAAGGCTATTGCAACCATGGATGCATCCCAATTCAGGTGGGGGGCATTTTTTGGGAAAGATGGTCCAAGGCACCTGGTCCCCAAAAGAGGCCAAAACACATATCAATGTCCTAGAGATGAGAGTAGTTCTCCTAACGTTGCAGGCCTTTCAATACTCTCTCCCTTCAGGGACTATTGTGATTCAGAAGGACAATATGTTGTAGTCTGGTACATCAACAAACAGAGAAGCACCAGATCTTACCCATTATGTCAAGAAGCTCCAAGAGTGTGGCAATGGGCAGTCTCATCCAATTGATTTCTGATAGCCTTTTACATTCCGGAAAAATCCAGTGTGATAGCAGGCAAATTGAGCAGGTCCATTCTATTGCCTCATGAGGGATCTCTCAACAAGAAAAGATATTCCATCAATGGGACCAGCCATTATGCAGTTCCTTTGCATCTCCCCTCAACAACACGTGCATCAGTTTTTTTGCCCTGCAGTTCCTTTGCATCTCCCCTCAACAACACGTGCATCAGTTTTTTTGCCCTGATCCCCCAACTGGGGTAGTCACCGAGAGATGCTCTCCTCCAAAACTGGCCCCCTACCCTCTGCTCTTGTGATCCCCAAGTTTTTTCAGAAAGAATCTTGATTGAAGAGCACAGTAATTCTCATTGCCCCATATTGACCTTGTCAGATTGGTTCCCCTTCCTTTGGCCTCATTTAGTTTATCATCCTTGGATCCTGGATCCAATTCCAAACCTTCTGTCTCACCCGATGCACTTGATTCAACTGGAAATTTTGGGGCTAACGTTGACTGCATGGTTACTCCAGTTCCACTGATAGCTAGACAGACCAGGCGCTTCTCCCCTGTCTGTCACATTATTTTATCTTCCCACAAAGCTTACACTGGGAAGATTTACAAAAGTAAATGAAAAAGATTTGTTTTTTGGGCACAGCAGAAAAATGTTGACCCCTTTTCAGCACCCACAGTTCTTGAATTTTTGGCTACTATTGTTAATGAAAGGGCTAGTTCCTCAACGGTTAAAGTACAATTAGCTGCTATTTCTAATTTTCATGTTGTAGCTGGCAGTTCTACCTTAGCTTTATCAGAACTCTGTAAGGCGTTTATCAAAGAAACCTTTTTACTAAGACCTCCCTTTAAATATCCTACTGCACCATGGGATTTGAATCTAGTATTATAAGCCCTGACTCAATTACTATTTGAACTGCTGCAAGATGTGATTTAAAGTTTTTAACTTAGAAAACTATATTTTTGGCAGCCATAACATCAAGTAGGAGAGTTTCAGAACTTCAAGCTTTATCTTCTAAACCTCCTTATTTAATTTTTCATAAAGACAGGGGGTCCTTGCGAACCAATCCATCTTTTCTTCCTAAGGTGATGTCAGGATCTAACATTAGTCAATCTATCAACCATCCATTCTTCTTCCCAAATTTCTCAAACAAAAGAGAATATATTTTACATTTGTTGGACATTCACAGACAATTACATTTCTGTCTGCATAGAACTGAAAAAAATCAGAAAATCAGATCAATTATTTGTCTCCTTTTCAGAATCAAAACTGGGGAAGCCAATTACCAAATTAACTTTAGCTAAGTGGCTGACTGATTGCATTTTCTTTGTCTACAATAAATTGGGTTTACCTCATTTAACTAGATCCATGGCAACCTCTACAGTATTTCTATCCAGATCTTCCATGGAAGATATTTGTGCTGCAGCTACTTTGGGTAATCCCCATACTTTTCTTACTCATTACAAACTTGATCTGGTCTCAAGGGGAAGGACAGCCTTTAGCTCAACAGTATTCAGGGATATCCTTTCTTAGAATCCACATGTCTGGGGACTGTGTCCCACATGTTGAGGAATGAATGAAAATTGACAACATTAGATAAAGAAGTTATGTACTTACCACAAAGTTTCATCCGTGCTGTCTATTTTCATTCTTCTTGAACTATCCCCCCAATGTCCTACCTTTCTTGTTTATGACTTCTAGAAGAATGTGAAGATACCATGGGAACCAAAGTTCCTGTTTTTGAGCTCCAGATATTAGTTTCACATATAACCATTATTTCTTGCATTGTTATTTAGCTATAAGGCATAGCAAACAAGGTCTGAGGTATGGAAAGGAAGTAGAGCATTATAGGTAAGGGAGAAGCTTGAGAGTTTGCACTATCCAGGAGCTATAAAAAGTGGCTGAGTCAGATCCAAGGATCGGATCAGAACTCACATGTTGAGGAAGAATGAAAATGGATAACACAGATGGAACACTATGGTGAATACATAATTTTTTTTAGGGTTAGAAATGCCTGCAAGGAATGCAACTTTTTATTAAGGCTTCTAGCATTCAGCAGTGCCACCTTAACATTGTTTTGATTTTGATTGACTATGAAGGCAATTTGAGGAGACTGTCCTTGTCTAAAATAGGCATGCTGGTGGAGTAAAAAAGCTTGGCCAATGTATGAAAACAATGAGGAGAGAGATGCAGGCCATCCCCAACAAAGCAGTAAGTATTGTTAAATGTCTCCTCTTGGCTGATATATGTTGAATTCTTTTAGAATGACAGCAGTAGCTGAGCTAATAATTAAAGCCAATTGTCTCGGCAATGGTAAGATACAGTCAAATACTAGTTTCACACCCATTCCAGATGTATATTCTGAGAGTTCCATCATTTCCCTCTTCACATGATACAAGCAGCTGTGTCTCATCATTCACTCCCACATGCACAATGATCAGGTCATGTGTACTTGAGGTAAAGGGACTTGAAGGCTCTAGTGACATTGCAGATCCTGTCACTTGAGAGGCAGCTAATTCTATCTTTATTTAGTCTGCACAATGGAGAGCATCTGTGTGTCTAACTATGAAGTCACCTACAACCAGGACATTGCCAGATGTGCAATTTGGTCTTGCTTCCTTAATGTCTTCAGCATACTGGCTGTGTGACCCCTTTTTGTGGCTGCATTCATAAAGTCATAGGCTCTTACAAAACTTCAAGAAGCACAGCCACATCCCCCAGCACTGGTAGGAAGCTACCAGTACCTCCCATTAAGCATACTTTCTCCACATATTCCTGGTGAAAATTTACAGTCACCTGTTCAGTCATCCAGACTGGTTTTAAAGATTGCCAGTGAAGTATTGTGTTTGACAGGTAAGGGCAGTGTAGGTTTAAGTCTCTAGAATGGATGTTTGCTTTGCTACTTGCTCTGTTTAGGTAGAGTTCAAAGAGTACTGGGTCATTCATAGCATGGAAAGCAAAGCAGAGATCACCCCATTAAGAGTCTGCATGACATTGTGTGGAGTGACAGAGCTTTTAGTCTATCAGAGTAAGTAAGAATACTGAGACTTGAGATATTTTTGGTGAGGAAATGTTGAGGTCTCAAGCTGGTTTACTTGCTTGGTGAGGTACATGCCAAAGGGTGCATTATATTCAATGATGGGCCTAATAAGGGATGAATAAAGTGGCAGTATAACTTCACTGAACTTTGAGGAGATGCAATGAAGGATGAACTGTACAAGGTAGAATAATTTTCTCATCACCACAGAGACATGGAGATCAAAAACTCAAAGGAAAGTCTGGTATTAATATTTTTACCCAAGTCTCTGATTACTCTGTTAAATTTAAGTGGAATGTTATCTATGTGGTAACTGTAGTGATGCTAAATTTACAAAAGAAAATCATGCTAGATTTACTGGTGTTAAGAATAACTCATGTTTAATATGCCAACCATTTGTTTGATCCAGCCCTTTATGGAAATTTCAAATAACAGAATGGAATTTGATGATAGCACCCAGTTTGCAGTCTTCAGCAAACTTGATTAACCAATGTCCCATGATATTGGCTTTTGTTAAGAAATATATACAAAAGAGGAGGGGAACCAGGACAGTGCCTTGTGGGACAACACTAATGACACCTTTCTATCTAGAGTGAATCCCCCAGCCTTATTAGTATGGGTTCTACCAGTTACCAGTCCAGCAAACTATTTAATGAGTTAATGATGAATTGGGAGAATTTGTCAATAATCCTAGCATAGGGCATAATTTCAAAGGCCTTGGCAAGGCCTAGATAAGCAGTGTGGAGTCTATGCCTCTTATCCAAATCCTCAGTAACCATTTCAAAGAACTCAACCAGGCGGAGCAGACACAATCTCTCTTTTACAAAGCCAAACTGATGTGTATCCATTGTGTAGTGTACACCTCTTATCCATAGCCTCAATAACCGTTTCAAAGAACTCAGTCAGGCTGAGCAGACATGATATGCCTTTTACAAAACCAAACTGATGTGTATCCAGGGATATAAGATTGCCTATATCATTGTTTATTTTTTCTGCTGTTATACATTCCAAAGCCTTGCAAATAATACTAGTAAGTCTGCTAGGACTGTAATTCCCGGGGTCAGGGAGGGACCACTTTTATGCAAGGGCACCGCAAATGGCTTTCTTCTCTTTTTAGGGACATAAACACTGGAGAAAATCAAGCTGAAGAGTAGATGGACAAGTTTTGCTAAGTGGGACTTTACACTTCTCATGAGGCATTCAGGAATATTGTCAGGACACATGGAAGTAATGTTTTTAATTTCAGAAATTGCCAAAAGGACTTGATCCAAATTGATCTCAGGAAGGGTAGTGTGAGTGGAATAGGCAGGAGAGTGGGGAAGGAGGGTGGGTGGAGTGAAGTTGGAAGATAATTTGTCTTCAAGAATATTAGCAATGTTTTTGGGAATCAAAGAAGGAGACTGTATTTGAGATAAGTTCAATACAGAATTGTATGTTACTTCCAGTCTTCCTAATATAGCTGAAGAATGCGGTTATCTTTTGAATTAGTTGCAATCCATTTCCCAATGGGAAGTTTGAGAGACTTACTTTCCAGTTTTAAATCCCTTTTATAATGATGTAGTGGACATAGTTTAATAATGACCAGAAACTTTTTATTTTTATTATAGAGTTTGTTGATATGGTACTTCCACCATTTGGATTTAGTTTTAAACTTGCTATTGTGCTTACTCAGGACTGGTACTAAACCCTCAATGCATCTGTCCAAAAGGAAATAACATTCATAGCAGTAAGCATCAGCCTCAGTTACAAGATTTGTTGAGGAGCTATACCAGTTGTGATTGATCGTCAATAAGATCAATAAATAGTAAATAAATAGTCTTAGAATAATCCTTGAATACAGAGAAGTTATCAGGGCCCATAAAATAAGTCTTCATGGAGAAAATCCCAGCAAGACTGTCAGATTTGACTGGAGAGTGGTAAAAACTAGACTGGTGCTACTGGGAGAAATATTTATGAGGATAAGATTAAGAAGGTTAACATCTGTGGCATTTACTATAGTGTCAGAATCTGCTGTATACTGATTTAGACCTAGTGATGCTGGATAGCACACAGGAGGTAAAATCTGAGGGCTTAAGCTGATGCCTAGATTTAGGAGCTCTAAGAGGCTTAGGTAGAGATTTTTTTAACTGCACTAGCATAAGACAATTTTGTGTTTACAGTATATGGATGTTATATAGATGTTAGTGGGGGTAGGACAGTGTTAAGGTTCAAGTTTAGTTAAGTATTTACAGCTTCACAGATAGAGTCCTTTGGGTGAAGTAGAAGATCATTTTCAGTGAGCGTAAGGCAGTTCCTACACTCCCTTAGGATAACATGCTATAAAGCTGCCAATAAATGAAGGATCAGTCTGCTAAGCCATTATCATGAATAATTCCGTCTAGACATTTCCATAAATCTAAAGAAGAACTAGAAATGAACTTAAATCTGTTAGATTAGACTACTCCACCAGAAAAAGAACCCTATCAAAGCACTGCACTTCTTTAACAACATACTCTTCCATATTCTCAAAACGGTATTTCCAATTAAAAACAAAAGAATAAGTGGTAGCAACTGCCCTTGGATAACATCTTCTATAAGAAAAGCCTTTAAAGAATGGAACTAAGCTTGGAAAGCTTAACACTCTTGTTAAACTGACTAGCTTACATTCACGTCATTTTGATAAGAATCCAAATCCTGTTACCTAAGAAATAGATGAGTGAGAATGTACACTAGGCCTCATCTTTTCTGGCAAACCATAAAAGTCATGTTCAATAAACTCTCAGACATCTACAAAGTATCATACAAAAAATATATCAGAATTCTACAACAGTTTAAAGACAGGATTCAGCAAGGCTTTTCACAATGTGCAACCCTTAACTTGGAGTAAACCTTTCTGATTCACTCACCATTCTGTTGCTGCAAGCACATGGTGCATAACATGGAGAACAATCTCAATGGGGAAGACATGACTAATGTTTGCTAGCCATGTGCTCTTCCCCAGAAAAGGCAGCAGGTTTGGATTAACTCAACAGAGTAATTCAGAAAATATTTTGATGGTGTATACCCATTCCTCCCTATGGAACTAGCCGCTATTCTTACTACCAGTAAGTAGAGGGGAGCTGTGGTGTGTGTGTGTGTGTGTGTGTGTGTGTGTGTGTGCGTGTGTGTGTGTGTGTGTGTGTGTGTGTGTGTGCGTGTGTGTGTGTGTGTGTGTGAGCCTGCATGTGAGTGTGTGTGTGCATTATGTGTATGTTAGTGTATGTGCACGTCTGTAGGCAAATGAATACAGCTGAATGACATGGTGCGTACATGTATGTCTGTCTAGTCAGGAAATAAATATTAAAGGTCACGTGGGCACCTGTGTGTGTGTGTGTGTGTGTGTGTGTGTGCGCGCGTGTGTGTGTGTGTGTGTGTGTGTGTGTGTGTGTGTGTGTGTGTGTGTGTGTGTGTGTGTTTACATGAATATGAACAACTGTGTGTGAGGTTTGTTTGTGGCTGCTTGGATGTCTGTGTGTGTGTGTGTGTTTGTGTCTGTGTGTGTTTCTGCATGTATGTTTGGGGGATGCCATGATGTGTGGGCAGGTAGAGTGAACATTGGATCTGATGTCATTCTCATTCATTCTTCAACTATTAGGTTTGGATCTGACCCTCGGATCTGACTCGGGCACTTCTTCCAGCTTGTGGAACTCTGAAACCCTTGAGCTCCTCCCTTACCCATAATGCAGTAGTCACCTAACATACCTCAGATCTCGTTTGCCGCCTTAGCATACGGAAGTGGTCACTATATACTCTCAAGTATAGCAACTATTTTCTTGTGAATTAAAACTTTCATTATAACTTTATAGCTATAACTTTATAGCTTTATCACCTTATGAATTTATTTACTTTCTTTATAATATTTATATCTTTGTAGTGCTTCCTCCCTTTTACCACTTAGTTATTTGTTTACTTGTGTAATTCTTGTTTACCTTCACTGGTATTTTCTCCTTAGCACACTTCTTAGTACATCTTTTATTACGGTTGTTGGTGTTTTCCCTTTTTCCCTTATTCCTTTTCTATTAACAAAAAAACTTTGCTTATTTTCTTTTCTATAATATTAGATAGTGTATTATAATGCTAAAAAAATGTCTGAGAAACCTTTGGATTTTAAAAAATGTATGGTCTGTGGCCATAAAATCCTGTTATCTGACGCACATTCCAAATGCATATATTGCTTAGGCCCAGTGCCTCTTCACTCTAACTACAACATTTGAAAGGCTTTTAACCCTAAAGCCTTGACTGATAGGAAAAATAAATTAATCCTGAGAGACTTGCTCCCCTCCAAAATCTGCATCATCTGGGGCTCAAACCCCCAAGAAATCTGACAAAAAGAATTTGAGAAAGTGTTCCCTGGATCCAACAACTTCTCCGGTTCCAAGTTCTGAACCTCCTTGTAAAATTTCTAAAGCTTCATATTCAACCCATTTGGATCCAATGTCTAGATCAGAAAAATCACCTACAATCTGATTGCTGCAGTTGGCCCCAGATCTGGTCTCCTCTTGGCTACTTCCCCTTTTTTGGAGTGGCCTCCTAGGCATCACCATTCCAATCCATCTTCAACAGCATCTTCTGTACATTCTTACATAAGTCTGACTGAAGCCAATGTGGACAGGATGTTGAAGAAATTCCTCTTGGCACAGATCCAAATGGAAGTTCTTCTAGCTCCAACTTCATCTGGTCTAGAGACCCTTATTAGTACTACTCCCCGTTATTGGCTCCATCTCTGATTTGGCCATTGGTTTTGCAGTCTTGTAATCCAGAGATTCCAGAGTCATCTGCATCAGATCTGAAGATTCTGGTATCTTTGAGTCTGGTGGCATCTTTGAGTGGACTGGCACCAAGCACTTCTGAGCCAGATGGCTCTTGGATCTGTAGCATGGGCACCAGATCTGGGGTGTTGGAGTCAACTCTGAATCTGTCAGAGCCATGTCTGTCTCTCAAAGCTTCATTGCTAGGCAGCTCAGCTCCGACTTCCTCCTCGAGTAGTCTGCCTTCATGGTGGAGGGAGCCTATGGTCTGTAAGCATGTCTTCTCAGAGCCATTGGTTTCCTTTTCTCCAAGGCATTCTGCATTCGAGTTAGTGGAGAAAGCTTTCTCTGTTCCTAAAATTCAGACTTCTCTTTCCTCTTCAGCACCTGCTAACCAACCCCATTCATCTCTGTATCTAGAGCCTCAATCAACTGTGCCACTGGAACAGCCAGCCAACATTAGTAACCAGGATACCACCAGGTTATACTAATTTCTTCTGATACTTCCCCAGAGCTTCCACTGAAGAAGTTTCCAGGAAGAAAAAGTGGAAATGGAGGCATACAGGTGAAGGGTTCCCAAGATCAGCACCTGTCGACTTCTCATTTGGAGACATCCTAGAACTCCTAAAGCAAAGGGATGGTTGGTCTCCTGACAACCCCTCCCAAGAGAAGTCATTATTTCTGTAGGCTTTTGGAGCTGGACCATCTACCTCCTGGGTGACTCCACCCACCAATGAGATCATTGATTTGTTCTTGTGACAGGTGTGGAAGGAACCTGACACCATTGAGCCTATTGCCAAGAAACCAGATAGGATCCTGACATCACCAAAGGGCAGACAGTATTGGAGCAAGGGAATAGCAGATGATTTCATGGTCATAGAAGCAGCCATGAAGAAGGAATTAGCGGAGCAAAGTTCTTCTGTCCACCCCCATAACAGGGAGTCCAGGGTGCTGGACAGATCTGAGAAGCATGTCTATGATTTGCCGAACTTTGCCCTTCGGTCTCTGAATTATTTGGCACACTTCACAAGACTCCAGAGGAATTTGATTAAGGAAGGTACCAAATTCCTCATTGGGACCATATTCTCTGAGGCAGAGAGTACTATTGCCTTTCAGTTGGCTACCCTTCAGTCCATTTCAAACTCATCCATGGGACTTATCGTCCATGCAGCTAAAAGTACCTCATGGATGGCGGGTTCAAGCATTTGTATCAGGAGACATGCCTGGCTGCTCTTGTGTGACTTTGCAGAACCCTTCAAATCTTCCTTCATGCTTCTTTTGACAGAAGTTCCTTATTTAGCCCCAAAATAAAAGAAACACTCTCTAGGTGTGAGCAGGAAGGAAAAACCCTGTCTGCTCTAGATGAAGACTTTTTTGACCCCTCAATAGACCTTTTCTAGGAACCAATGAGGTGGACAGAAAATGTGGTTCAGAAAGTCTCAGAGTCCCTTCCAACATCCACATGGAGACAGTTTCCCCAAGGGCAGAGGGGGAAACTCTAATGGAAGATACCATTCCCGCAACAGATGAGGTCCACATAACCAAGGATCTAGAGATACTTTCTCTGACAGATCTTATCAGTACCCCTAAAATGAGACCCGACTGTTCATCTGTGGAGGCCATCAGGGGTTGTTTATTCCTGCACCAGAGAGCCTGGCTGGAAATTACAAAAGATTCATGGGTGCAGAGGATAATATCCGGAGGAGATATAATACCATTTTCCCATCCACCCACACTAGTAGTAAACAAATTCCCCAATGTTCCATCTAGTCCAAGGGAAACAGCAGCCCTAGAGATAAATAAGCTGCAAGAAAAAGAGTCATTCAAGAAGTCCTCCAGACCAGAAAGAGTCCAGAACTTACTCAAGGTTCTTTTTAGAGACCAAAGAAAATAGGGTACTAGAGACCAACTTTGGATCTCATCAATCTGAATCAGTCAGTTCAATACACAAAAGCTCCGGGTGGTCTCTGTTCAGTCGATTTTGCTGTATCTGCACAAAGTTGACTGGATGTGCTCTGTAGATCTCCAGGATGCATACTATCACATCAAAATGAACAGGCAATCCAGAAGATATCTACAATTCCAGGTGGGAGCCAGTCATTACCAATTCAAAGCTCTACCCTTTGTTCTCACCACAACCCCCAGGGTGTTTACCAAGTGTATGGCAGTAGTAGCACCTCACTGGAGACTGCAGGGATCCCGGGTGTTTCCATATCTAGACAACTGGCTCATAACCACTCCAACCAGGCATCATCAGATTCTAGCTTGAGACTATGTACTCCATTTATGCTCCTCCCTTGGAATTTCAATCAATCACAATAGATCTCATCTCGAACCAACACAGATATTGGAGTTCATTGGTGCCTTCCTCAATACGGTCAAACAGCCTCTCTCCCTCTGTTAAGAGTTCAGACTATTCACTGCCAGGTATGAAAGATCATTCAAGGTTCTCATTCAGCTCGAATAATCCTTCAAACTTTGGGATCAGTGTAGATCATTCTAGTACTATTGGCAAGGTAACATATGAGGATTCTTCAGTGGGCATTGGCAACTTAGTGGTCCATTCTCTATCAACCTTTATCCAGTCATATCAAAATGACACAAGTTAGCAAAAATTATCTTCTATGTTGGATACACTCCAGTCAGGTACAAAATGGTTGTCCCTTTGTTCTCCCCAAACCCAAGGCCGTAGTGACCACAGATGCCTCCCAGATTGGATGGGGGACACTTCTTGGGAAAGACAGTCCAAGGCACATAGTCCACCGAAGAGGCCAATATGCATATCAATGTTCTGGAAATGAGAGGTAGTGTTAAAGGCCTTCCAAGACACTTTTCCCACTATGACTACTGCGATCCAGACTGACAATACGTCAGTGTTCTGGTACATCAACAAACAAGGGGGAAACCAAATCTTACCCGCTGTGTCAAGAAGCTATGAGAGTGTGACAATGGGCAATCTCATCCAATAGATTTCTGACAGCAACGCACATTCTAAGGAAATCCAGTGTGATTGCAGACAAGTTAAGAAGGTTCATTATAATGCCTCATGAGTGTTCCCTCAATAAGAAGGTTGCAGAAAGGATTTTCCATCGATGAGGACAGCCATGCTGCCATCTCTTTGCATCTCCCCCTCAACAACAAATACAGCAGGTTCTTTGCCCTGATCCCCCTACCAGGGAAGTCACTAAGGGATACAGTACTTCACAATTGACCCCCGGATCTCCTTTACACCTACCTCCCATTACCTCTATTCCCCACATTTCTTCAGAAACCATCTTGATTTGAAGGGCACAGTTATCCTAATTGCCCCTTACTGGCCTTGTCAGAATTGGCTTCCCTTTCTTTGACCTTATCTACTTCATCCTCCATGGATTCTGGATCCATCTCAAGACTTATTGTCTCACGCTACAAACATGACACATCCGGACATTCCAGGCCTAAAATTAACCACATGGTTTCTCCACTTCCGTTGACTGCTAGACAGCCCAGGCTCTCCTCCCCTGTCCGTTACATTCTCTAATCATCTCACAAAGCTTCCACTAGGAAACTTTACAGAAGTAAATGGAAAAGATTTGTCTTTTGGGTGCAACAAAAGGATTTAAATCCCTTTTCAGTACCAGTTCTTAATGTTCTTGAATTTTTAGCTACGATTTTCAATGAAGGTGCTAGCTTTTCTATTGTAAAAGTACAACTAGCTGCCATTTCTAATTTTCATATTGGAGCAAATAACTCATCTTTAGCAATCTCCAAATTTTGTAAAGCCTTTCTAAGGGGAACCTTTCTTCTTAGACCCCCCCCCCATTAAAAGATCCCACTCCTCCTTGGGATTCGAACATTGTTTTACAGTCTTTACCACAATCCCCATGTGAACCCTCCACTAAGTGTGAACTAAAATTCTTGACCTGGAAAACTATCTTTTTAGTAGCCATTACCTCCACTAGAAAAGTATCAGGATTACAGGCCCTGTCATTCAAAACTCCTGATTTGATTTTTCATAAGTATAGAGTCTCATTACAGACCAATTCTTACTTGCTTCCTAAGGTGGTGTCAGAATCCTATACCAATCAAAATATCAACCTTCCAGTCTTCTTTCCAAATTTCTCAAATATAGGAGAGTTTATGTTACACCTTTTGGATATTCACAGACAATTATGGTTTTATCTACATAGAACAAAAATCTGAGGAAATCAGAACAATTATTTGTCTCTTTTTCGAAATCAAAATTAGGCAAAATAGTTTCTAAAGTGACTTTAGACAAATGGTTAACTGATTGTATTACCCTTGTTTACAAAAAATTGGGTTGTCTTTACTAAAACTACCAAGAGCACATTCCACAAGGTCTATGGCAGCTTCTTTTGCATTTTTATCCAGATCTTCATTGGATGATATTTGTGCCACTACTTGGGCTAATCCTCATACCTTTTTTGCTCATTACAAATTGGATGTGGTCTCTAGGGGAAGAGCAGCCTTTGGCTCAGCAGTGCTCAGGAATATCCTTCCTTAGAGTCCTCCTGGGATATAGGTAGCTGGGGACTCTGTCCCAACAGTTGAGGAATGAATGAAAATGACAACATCAGATAAATAAGTTATGTACTCACCATAATGTTCCATATGTGTTGTTCATTTTTATTCATCCTCAACTACCCTCCCTCCATCCACCTCCATGTTTGACTTTTGGAAAGATTAAAAGATGCTGGAGGAACTACTGTTCCTTTGTTTGAGTTCCAGATTCTGTTGTTTTATCATTTCCCACTGCTTACAGGTTTAAGGGCCAGCAAACAAGATCTGAGGTGTGTTGGATGACTACGGCATTGTGGGTAAGGGAATAGCTCAAGAGTTTCAGTGTTCCATAAGCTGGAAGAAGTGGCCAAATCGGATCAGATGGTTGGATCTGAACCCAACAGTTAAGGAAGAATGAAAATGGACAACATATATGGAACGTTATGCTGAGTACATAACGTATTTTTCTGTCAGGTCTGACAGCACAGTGTTTAGTTCAGAGACATACTAATGAGCCACTAGTGAGATCTATTTCTGTGAGGCTTTTCTATGTCTCCAAAATCAGAGATTCTCACAGTGTTGCTAATTGGCCAACCCACTTTGGCCTGTTAGTGCCAGAGGAGATATTCTTTCTGAATACTGCCCTGTATCTCTAACATCCCATTTCCTGCCAACACCAATATGCTTTGGGTAATCAACTGACATTCCCTATTAGCAACCAAACATTCCCTTACAGCTACCTTCCTACATTTTACTTTAAACTTATCACAGTAAAAACTATTAGTCGTGTATAATGAAAACTAGAAAATTAGCACAACCCCAATCCCAATAGCCTGTACCCCAACTTCTTAAAGTTAGCATGCAAAGCAATTGCTAATTCCTTAACTCACACATTCAACCCATATATCACATCAGGTATTGTTCCCACTCATTTCAAACATACAGTCATAGCCACGCTTCCTAAGTCTCATCTCCAGAGGGCCACAAGAGTACAGTCTTATCTTAATACTTTGTCCCATAACAAAACTCATTGAAATAATAATGTGTAGTCAAATTGTGAGCTACATCACTCCTATAAAATTCTGACAGACCTTGTTCATAGGGTCCGTGGAAGCCATAACACCCTCACTGCCCTCTGTACTGCAACTAATTATATATATATATATATATATATATATATATATATATACACACACACACACACATATATATATATATATATATATATATATATATATATATACACACACACACACACACACACACACACACACACACACACACACACACACACTGCCATGGAGGAAGGACACATAGATACAAGTGTATTCATTAACTTAAAAAGAACCTTTGAAGGACTTATATGCTCTTTGTCTTACAAAAAATGACAAAAATTAGGATGTGTCTCAAATGTTATCCTTTGGTTCTCCAGCTATATCTCAAATTAGATGTTTTCTCTTCTAAATAACAATCAACTTTTCTCTGTAGGGACTTTCTCAAAAGGCATTCTGCAGGGTTCAGTATTAGGCCCATTTCTATTCTCACTCTTCATTACTGATATCACCACCACTGTATCCCAAACATTCCTAGTACTTTATGCCACTCTCAAGTTACTTTATCACACAGCCCCCTCAGTCCAAGAAGAGAGAGAAAACTTTCCAAATGGACTTCATAGCATTATATAACTAGTTTATCTACAACAAACTCCATCTTATCCCTTCCAAGTCAGCAGTCACACTGTTTGTTAATTCTGGAAAAGTAAAGACATATTATGCTATCAACACAACTGACATAAGCAGCAACAAACTATCTCTAACAAACCTGTTGCTACTTAGGACTACAGTGTACACCTACATCCAGCAATAAATTTAACACATCAAACTGAACTCATAGTAGAGAAAGCATTCTGTCAGCTAAAGTTCTACTCTCAGTCTATCTCACTCCTGAAGTGAGGTCTTCATTAGCAAAAGATGTTCTCATAGCACACTATCAAAGCAATTGACACAAGCAACAACAAAATCCCCCCAAAACTTCTGTTGCTACTTAGGACTTCATTCTACACCTACACCAAGCATTACATTTCTCATATCAAACTGAACTCATACAAGAAAAAGTATTCTGTCAACTAAATGGTTTCTCCTCTCAGTCCATTTCATTCCTGAAGTTAGGTTTTCATCTGCCAAAGTTGTTCTCATACTAAGATTAGAGTATGGACTTCTTCTTATTGCCTTATATTCTGCACATATTGCAAATCTGTTTCAAACTACCAGAAACTAAATATACATATTCATAACACTAACTCCCTGTGTTAAACTAGCTCTTTATAAATTCTAGAGCTACTTTCTTTTTTGTTTCACTTGTAAACTGCTCAGCCGCATATACTGCCCGTCATTCTGTATCAATCTGCATTATTCTTCCTCTTATGACATAAGGCACCACTAACACATATACACACCTTATTTTGAGAAACCTATTGGTAAAGACAGCCTCAATAATTTGATCCAGCAAATTGGAACAACCAACCCAAAGAACAGAGAGGTGAACCAATGTATAAGATCTTCAAGGATAGCTAAAGACTCATTTACCTAAATGTTGAGACTGATGCTGCTTCAGAGAGACAGGTTGATGACTACCAACACATTATTAGCAACTCATGTAGCTATTTCCTACAGTTCCAATCAATGAAAAAAAGCTAAAAGTATTGATATAAATATTTCAAGTATAATTTTCTTTTGTTATACTATCCTTATGTAATGGGTATAATGTTCCTACTATAATATACATAGATGTTTAATTTGCTTCTTTTCTTTTGTCATCTTAATGTAATATTATATGTTTATACTTTACTGTGCATTTAGTTGTTCTTTTTTTTCTGGGCTGATACTTCAGTTGGTCAGTTGTTACCAAAGCTCTACCCAAGTTAACAAATTCTAAATAAATACATTTTACTTATTTATTTATGTATTGTAAGTATCTCCTGTTATGCTAATCCCACCATTCTATCCTTTATTCCACAGTTCACTTGGCTTTTTGCTTTTTCTACTCAACCTACTCTCAACTCCCTCTCACTCTGTGACATTCTACCATATCATCAATACCTTTCTCAATACCTCTCAGTCTCATACATTCTGTCTGTTAGCATCTCTTGCTAATCTCGCTCACACTTATTAGTCTTATTTCCTCTTGCATTTCTGTATTTCATCCACTCCGCTATCCAGTACTCCTTAAGAGCCCTCTTCTCTTTTTCGCCACTATTTATATACATTTGTATGTCTCATTAACTCTTTATTCGTTTCAACTCTTTCCAAATGATATCTTGTTTGCTAGGCTGAGTTATTGTTATTATTAACTTGCAATTTTGCTGTTATTAATATTTGTGTTCCAGAGTTGTTTTACATCTGTATCTTTCAAAACTGTTAACTCATTATTGAAATCTGTTACTTTCACTAAAGACTTTAGATGTTTTCATAAATTCATTACTTCACCAGAGATATATCCTGAGGGAGCTGGGAGAAGTAGTTCAGGATCCTACAGCTGCAGGGCTCAAGAAAAAAGCTGTGCTTCAAGTAGCCAGGAACCAATTCCATCCATTGCTAACTCCTCCATGGCTGCGGATCTGGATGCGATGGGAGCGAGCAGGCGAGAGCTGCGCCCAAGGGCCAGGGCTGGATGCGGCTATTGTGGATGCTGATGATCCTTTGATCCCTTTCTTCACAAATTCTCCCTTGATGGGTCAGCTTTGTTTGGCCCAAGTCAGGTGAAACCTGTGGAAGGGTGACAGGGAGACTCTGGCAAGACTCTTTCTGCTGTTGGAGTCTGAGTCCATTTATCCCAAAGGACAGAAGGGTGCAAAGAAAGGACCCGTAAATCCCAAGGAGTCAAGGAGTCAATAATTCGCTGTCACGCTAGAGGCAGAGGGGTTTGCCTAGAGGGCACGCTCTAGAGGCAGAACTAAGAGACAGAGGAGGCAAGGCTAACGGTGGAAACAGGGAACCAGGGCCCTTTCAGTCAGCCTCCCCTGTCCCTTCCCTCGAGGTGTTGCCTGGGTTGTCCCTGATTATCACTGTACCAGGAAGTCAGGCATTATCACCACTGTACAGGCCTTCAACAAGCACATGAAGATATCCACAAGTTACATCCCTTCGGAGGTTCCATAATTCCCCTCTTCGAGCAGATGTACCCTCAAGGTTTCCAGACAGAATGTACTTTAGAAAGACAAGAACCATTGAGAAAGGCCTTATAGCTCAGCACAAAGAATCATTCAGAGCCAGTTCTGAATCTACCAGAAAAGCCGAATTCATCAGACCAAAGATTTTTCTCTGCGAAAGACGGGAGGTCAAGCAGAAAAGACTCTCAGGACCAAAAGAAAAGTCATTCAAGAAAAACTACAGAAGGACAACGGCGTCTCCTCTCATCGGTTTCTGGTAACCGCACGCCCTGGGAACCAACAACATAGCGGACAGATTGAGCAGAGCAAGAGCTATCCTCTCACGAGTGTGGTCTCTCTCAAAATCTATCGGAAGATTTTTCTTTTTGGGGGGGGGGTGTCCATGTCTTTGCTACTCCCAAAACAACAAAAAATGTCAGACTCTTTCAACTCTTCTCCCCTCTATCAGCCATCCCCCCAGGCGGCTCTGACCCAAGATTTGGCCCCTTCCCTATTCCCCCCCCTTCCTCTTCCTCCTCTGATCCCTCAGGTGATCCAGAAAGCTAACGTTGAGAAATTGATTGATCTTCTTTCCCTCGACCCAGCTGTTTCTTGTTCCCTGAAATATCTTTCTTGAAACTTTTTATCTAGTGGCTATTACATCTGCCAGGAGGGTGTCTGAACTTCATGCTCTTTGGTTTTCGACCCCCCTTGATTTTTCACAAAGACAGAGTATCTAGGGAACCATATTGATCCTTTTACTGCCCTAAGGTCAAAGAAAGAACAATCTGAATCCATTGATCTCCATGTATTTTTCTAACTATTCAGATATTATCTTATTTTATACTTTGCCTATGGCCAGGGTCATGGCTGAAAAGGGTCCTTGGATCAACCCAGCTACAGTGATAATGATATTAAATAATAGACTGACACGGTGGTACGGCGGTAGCATTGTTACCTCACAGCAGGAGGTTCTCCCGTTCAGTTCTCGGCTTGGCTTGGGAGTGCCTTCTGTGTGGAGTCTGCATGTCCTCCCCGTGGTTGGGTAGCATTTCGAAAGGCATGCGTGTGTAAATGGGCGCACCTTCGTTGAAGGTTGGGCGTCGAGCTGGCACCTCGGCATTTCGTAAAAATCTACTGCCAATCATTAGCAGACCGGAGTTCCGCTGTGGTGACCCCTTACCGGGAAAAGCCGAAAGACAAACATATTTTGCCTATGGCCCGGGTCATGGCTGAAAAGGGTCATTGGATCAACCCAGCTACAGTGATAATAATATTAAATAAATAAGAAATAATTAAAATATTACCTAGATGTTTTAGTTCTTAGAAATTCATTATTTTTTATTTCTTTTTCCATGACACAAATCATGAAGGCTCCTGAATTTTTTTGCTCAAATCTCTTGTTGCTTCAGTCAGAAACCCACCTCAGTCTGCAAAGTCTACACTAGACTGTAGAAATTCTGTGTTGGCCACTTCCCACAGTGTTACACCCTGAGATTGTCTTCCTGTGGTCAGCAAAGGGCTATTAAAAGATAAAGTGAAGAAATCATTATATGAAGAACAGGGATGACTGGTATTGTGTGTGGGTAAACCTGATATACCCATGCACAAGAGTGGATTATTGCTATTGCACAATGACATTATTTAAGAGAGACAAATGACTTACCTTTTTAAATGCCTTTATATGAGGATGCTGTAGTGCTCCTCTGAGTTTTTCTTTGTTTGCTGATGTACTTCACATGCGTATGGGATTTATGTAACCACACTTGCTCAGTACATCAGTGCAGTACAGGAGACGTATCTTATAGGCTGCTGACAGGAAACTTGTGCCTAGCCTACAGGGCAGTCTCTGACCCCACCCTAATGGAAATGCTGCACATCCACAAATCAAATGGGGCAAGAGTCACTCTCTCTCCATGGATTTTAACCCTAGCCTTTGATATTAACAGAACATACTGGAGAGACAGATATATCTCCCAGAGACTGCCACTCCTCTGGAAGAGACTAATAATTCACATAAAGCTTAGCTCCTCACTGACCCTATTCAAGCACAAACTGGACAATTGGATGGGAGATCGTAAATTCACCCCAGGGGTGACACCCATGTCTTTCACGGACAGGGGTAATTGGTGCTGATCATAGACTCACACTGTGAATAATGCTCATCTAACCATGCTCAGTTAGAGTAAGTTAGGTATAGCGTGGCTAAGCCTGTAAGGGTAACTCAAATATAACTTGACTAGGCTTATAAGGGCTCTAGGACTGTTAGCCTAGTAACCTCCTATGAACCTATAAGAAGTAAATGAGAAAAGAGAATCTCCATTTCTGTTTTTTTTTTCAAACTGACATACTGTTAATGCTAGATATCTGGACAAAATCCAACATAATGGAGGGATAAAGGTCCAAAAATAGGGACAGATTTTAAATATTGCTGTTATAAACATAGAAAGTTCCTGGAATAAAAAAGTTTTGTGTTAGCATGCATTTTTAGAAGGCTATGAAGCCCAAACCTGAAATGTTTACCATTATTTAATGACTTCAATCTTTGGTGACTTGCCAGAAAAATATAAGTTTTATGAAGAACAGACCAAAACTGTGAGGCAAAAATGTGGACATGCTGCAAAAATCTGATCCGTTGAGTGGTATGGGAGTCTGCCAAGATTTTAGGAGAGACAGAGCAGAAATACAAAGAAAATCAGGTACGTTTCTATTTGCTTAGTTTTGCAGGACACACCTGATTTTTCTTGTATTTTATGCTATCGTCTAAGCATATGTCAACAGAAAAGTCAAGCCGTTCAATGGTACTTCAGTGAACAGATTTTTTTCTGTTGGTATATGCTTGATTTACAGTGGGCATGCTGATTGGGCTATCCAGTCAGCGTGCACATTTTTGAATAGCAATGAACTGTTATTGTATAGTGCGGCTGCGGTGGTGCAGCGGTTAGCGTTGCTGCCTCACAGCAAGAGGTTCTCCAGTTCGACTCTTGGCTGGGGTGCCTTCTGTGTGGAGTCTGCATGTCCTCCCTGTGGTCGCGTAGGTTTCCTCCGGGTGCTCTGGTTTCCTCCTACATCCCAAAGACATGCAGCAGGTGGATTGGACACTCTAAACTGGCCCTAGGTGTGAGTGTGAGTGCGTGTGTGTGCCTTCTGTGGAAGGTTGGGCGCCGGGCTGGCAACTCGACACCATAAAACTCCACTGCCAATCATGAGCGGACAGATGATCTGCTGTGGCGTCCCCTAACTGGGAAAAACCGAAAGAAGAAGAAGAATGAACTGTTATTGTATAATGTAAAACTAAACAACAAACTGTTAAATTCTGCACTTTTTGGACAGTAAAATCTTACTTTCATTTATTAACTACAAATTTAGTCACAGTAGGAAACCTACAGGCAATTGTCCTTGGCTTTGCTAGCTCTTTGAAGTAATCATTTTCAGTCACACAGGAGAGCAAAGTTAATTATTGCCCTCTACAAGAGTGTGGATGACAGTATGGTATTTTATGGATACATTTCTGTTGTTTTAATAAAAGTACATCTTCCGGTTGTAGCCTCCAGACAATGAAGAAGATAAAAGAATATCTGCACACCATGCGCATAACACAGGTTCAGTTTTTAAAACCTGAATCTGAGGTTCGCATATCATGATTTCACAAATGGCCTTAATAGCACTATGAAGTACTGATGACAGTGCTGTAGTCATATGGTTGTGCCCTTAAGAACTTATTGCTCAAGACTGGGTTTTCATGTTTTAACTAGTAAGATTTTTGTATCAATAATAACATGAAGTGGCTACAAAGAGATTCTGGCTTCAATGAAGCATCAGTATGATGCAACATAATGAAAGTACGTATGGCAGTATGAAAATGTAAATGAAATAATGTAAAACAAGAAGACATTCATTGTCTTAAGTAAAAAATGGAAAATCGCAGAACATGATGCATTTTAGAACTGAATGTATAAATCTTACAGAAAAGTGCTGAATTGAGAGAGTACATTTCTCCATTTAAAATTTATGGTTGCACTTACACAGATTCCCACTGTAGAAAGTAGGGAATATCATAAGTAGCTTGCCTGATCCTTACAAGTTTTTTCAGGTATATGCACTAGCTCTTGCATTAGTGTAATATAGCTATTTTTTCAGGCTTTAAAATTAACTTTGGAAAAAAAAAATGAAAACAGATTCCAGAGCTGTATAACATGCCTCTGACTCCAAGTGCTGCCATTGAATTTAATAGGGGAAAAAACACCTAGCTTCCTTATACTTAGCATGAGTCATATAAAAGGAAAACCACAGAGTAAAAAGATCCCACAAACAAACCAATTAGTAAAAACTACAAGAAAAAAATAGCCAAGCCAGAGTTTTCACTGTGTGATATCTTAAACCTCCTGAAATAGAGGCCCGTGGGATATATGCAAATGACCCCTTAAGGACATCAAGTGTTTCAGCTACATGGCTTCTGAATGTCCATGGCTGTTTACTTTTTCCTTTTTAAGTCTTTATGGACAGATTCAGACCAAAAAAACAAACACCGCTAACTGTAGACATGCACGTTTCAGTCTTCTTATGACCTCGTCAGCGCAGCATAAGCAAACTGTTTACCTATATTCTAGAAACATAGGGTCTTTAAACCCAGCTGATGTCCATAGCCATTAAAGTGTTTACTATATAACAGATCCTGTTCATGTTCGTCAAAATCTGGAAATGCTACATTTATTTTTATTTTATTTTATTTATTTTACATTTGTTGACCGGGAAATTCCAACTGGATACATGTCCATTTTCAGCGGAGGCCCGGGGTGAAAAGCTCCATATCACATATAAATAACAATGTACAGTATATCTTGGTACAGAATGCTAACTAGATAACATACAAAATATTGTAATAAAAGCTCCAATCATACAGATAATAAACAGGGTAGTCATAAGTCTGTATATAATACATAGGGAACAGATAATAACAATTCTAATAGGCATTAAAAGACTAACAAGGTTATAGGGCATTAGGAAAAGTCATAGATAGTTAGTCCAGTAAAAGGGAAAGGTATGGAAAAGTGAGAATTAGCATAGGATATCCCTGATTAACTTTGACCTAGTAATAGATGTATGGTAGTGTATAAGTAAGGTAAAAAGGATAAGAAATATATGAGCGAGGAGGATGGGTGGGAGGATAGAAATAGAAAGCATGGCGAGGTGAAAAGTGATGTGTTTCATATATTTCTCTTGGAGAAAGGAGAGATAAGATGTTCATCGTGTTTCACTGTTGCAGTCATTACTCTTGGGTTATTCTGCTGGCAGGCTACCCTCAGTCGGCCAGAATTCCAAAGTCTAGGTCCGGCGTCGGTTGCTGTTGCCTCTTCCCTGACGTCAGTGCGCCAGGGGTATAAAAGATGCAGCCGATGCCATTTTCTTCAGTCTTTCTTGCCGCGCGGTGCCCAAAGCAAAAGCAGTTCGCAAGTGCCTGTCGGCCGACTCCTGAGATATTCAAATCCGAATTTCAGAACCAAAGTCTTCATTAAAGCTAAGTACCCCATTGGGGAAACTTTTTTCTTGCTCCAGACCGATGTCAGAAAAAGTTAACAATTGTATTTCTTGTGGGAAACAAATACCTCTTAAGGATTTTCACTCTTACTGTATTCCTTGCCTAGGCCCTGATCATAACGTTTCTAGCTGTCGGTTTTGTGCTAGATTTAACCAACGCACTATTAAGCGTCGGTTCGATTTTGCATTTCATTACTTTGGCCAAAGATTTAATTATATAATGCCATTGGACCAGTCGACAAGCGGAGTTTACAAAAAAACACAAGGACAAGGAAAAGGATAGGCATCCGTGGTCCAAAACCGATGACGAGGCCTCTGCTAGGCCAGTCGCTGGTTCGCCGGTTCTCAGTGAGGCACTTTCGCAGCCCCTGGCGCCCGCTACCTCAGAGCCACAGGCTGCTTCCGACTCCCACGTGGAGCCGACTGGGCCTCTGGATACTCAAGGTATTGGACACTCGGAAATCATTCCCTCAGATGGGTCTGGAGCCACTGAGCAGTCATTGGCTTCTGAGGGTGTCTTCAGACCTACACAACTATATATTAAGCCATCTTCAGCTTCAAAGACAAAGACTAAAGCAGCTCTAAAGACAAAGAAACAAGTACAGCATTCTCCTGCTCAGACTTCCATGTCTAAAATAACAGATGCTCAAAATGGCCGAAGACCTAATTACTTTGATCAGGGGCTCCCATCCCCCTCCTGATTAGAGGCCTAGGCAAGAGACAGAGTATGATTCTTCTGATCAGGTTTCTATTTCCTCTGATTCCTCTTCTGAACAGGATTACTCCATGCTTCCCTATGAGGATTCTGATGCTGAAGAATCCATTCCTTCAGCTTCTCCTCCTGAGGATTATTCTTTTGGGGAAACCTTGCATACTATGATGGAGCATTTCCACTGGGAGAGCCAAGATTATTCTGAATCTAAGAAAAGGCTCAGGGACTTTCTGCTACTTCCTCAGCACAGACCTCTTGCTATTCAATCTGTTCTAGACATTGTAGATTATGTATTTTCAGAGTCGGGCCTGTCTCCTGACTCTTTACCCCCCTGCACCTGCTAAGCCAGACAGATACTACAGGGTCCCGGATTCTCATAAATTCCTATATAAAAAACCCACTGCTGACCCAGAAGCTATATCTCAGGGTCCCAAAGGGGTCAAAGCTTCCACTGCAAAAAAACCTGTACCCTCTGATAGGGATTCTAGGGCTCTAGACAGATGGGGGAAAAAAGTCTACACTTCTGCTACCCTGGCTGTAAGGGCTTTAAATTGTCAGTTTCATATGTTTAAATATCAGCAATATTTAATGTCACTGCTTAAACAGAAATTGTTGACAAATACTGAATGTTCAGAGAACACGGAATTGCAGGATTTAATGCATGCAGTTGAACAAGTGGGAAAGCATACTTTGCAATGTGGTTATGATTCACTGGAGGCCTCTTGCAGGGCCGCTGTTACAGGTTCTGTTATTAGAAGTCATGCTTGGTTAAAGGAACAGAATCTGCCTGATCATGTTAAAGCAAAAATATTAGATGCACCATTACAGCATGATATTTTGTTTGTTACTAAAGCAGAAGAGGTGTTGAAAAAAATGGAGGATAAAGCAAAATCAATGCAGACAGTCAAGGATTTTTTTACAGGTACAGCCACCCAGGATTAGCAGGAACTGGCCTTCTAAAAATTGGTCCTTTCCAGTGTCAGACAGGCCACAAAGAGGCAGATACAGGCATCCCAGAGGCAGATCTCGGCCCCAAGGCTCATACAGGCCTAAACAATGAGGTGCTCCTACCTCCAAAAGCAGAGAAGACAAATCACAGCCTTACAGGAAACAGTCCCAATGACTTTCCTCTACCAGATCCAAGCACTTTTCTTTTGGCAGCCCCCTTAGGGGGAAAACTAGCGCTTTTTTCATCAAATTGGCAAATGGTTACCCAAGACAAATGGGTCCTGAACATAGTGTCCCAAGGCTACAGGTTCCATTTTCACACTCTACCAAGGTCAAAAGGTATGCCAGACCTGCCACACAATCAATGGGCAGAGGCACAAAAACAAGTTACAGCCCTCATGGACATGAGGGCCATTCAGCAAGTACCACAACAAGAGCAGGGACAAGAATTTTACTCCAGACTTTTCCTAGTACCCAGAAAGGACAAAACCTGGAGACCAATACTGGACCTGTCTATACTAAATACGTTTCTGGAAGTTCTAAAATTCAAGATGTTGACTCTACAGCAGCTACTGCCCATGTTGGGCAAGAAGGCTTGGCTCGTAACTTTGGACCTAAAAGAGGCATACCTGCATGTCCCAATCAGACAATCTTGCAGAAGATACCTCAGATTCATAGCTGCATTACCAATTCTCTGCACTGCCCTTTGGCTTATCTACTGCACCCAGGGTCTTCACAAAATGCCTGGCACCAGTAATTGCATTTTGCAGACAAAAAGGAATTAAAATATATCCCTACTTGGACGACTGCCTAATTCAAGCAGAGAACAAAGATATTCTTCTACAGCATCTGGCGTTTGTAAAAAGATTACTAATTGGCCTAGGGTACATGGTAAACGAAAAGAAATCAAAACTAGTGCCCTCTCAAGAGATAATATTCCTGGGTGCAAGCTTAAATACAACTGCCCAGATAGCTTATCTCACGCCAGACAAACAAATGCATCTGACTACTTACTTCAAGAAATTGGCAACAAAAACCCACTTATCTGCAAGGAAAATCCTGCAGGCCTTGGGTTTCATGGCATCCTGCATTCTACTAATTCCATATGCCAGACTGCATATGAGGAAACTACAATGGTATCTAAAAAGTGTTTGGACTCAGCATTGCCACAGCCTGGAGACAGTAATTGCACTCATTCCCTGCCTGCAACAGGAGTTTTGATGGTGGGCAGAAGCGTGTCACCACAACAAGGGTCTGCCATTCAGTCTACCCACAGCCAGACAGACACTGACAACGGATGCATCAGATTATGCCTGGGGGGCCCATATAGCAGGAAAATGTAATTCAGGGCACATGGCCTGCAAACCAGATGCATCTTCACATCAATCAAAAAGAGATGCTAGCTGTTCAAAATGCCCTGACAGCTTTCAAGGACCTGCTTCATCCAGGACAGTTACTGATAAAGACAGATAACACTACGGTCATGTGGTACATAAACAAGCAGGGAGGTACACATTCCTACCCCCTGTGCAGACAAGCAATGACCTTATAGGACACAGCATCTGCTTTTCAAGTTCACCTGCAAGCACAATTCCTGCCAGGAAAAACAAACTCTGGCAGACGAACTAAGCAGAAACCTCATGGATCCCCACGAATGGAAACTGGATCCACAAGTCTTCAGCATGATAATAAGGAAATGGGGATACCCAGACATAAATCTATTTGCCTCCCCTCACAACTGCCAATTGCAGAGATTTTGCACAAGGATTTATCACAAGCAAGCTTGGAAAGTGGACGCCCTATCCTTCAGCTGGAAAAATCTAACAGTATATGCCTTTCCTCCTCTACCTCTCCTTCCCAGGGTACTCCTAAAGGTCAGACAAGAGAAGCTAAAAATGATACTGATTGCACCAGACTGACCACGCCAGCACTGGTACCCAATCCTAAAGAGCTTGTCTCAAGGTCCAGCATGGATATTGCCTCAAACTTTTCACTTGCTGACCCAACAAAACAATCAGATCCTGCACAGCCAACTCAGGACCTTAAATCTGGCAGCATGGTGGATAATGTAGCCATTCAGAACACTCCTCTTTCAAAAGCTGTTTTGGATGTTATCTTGGAGGCCAGGAGGCCCAGTACCAGAAAATCTTATGCAGACAAATGGAAGAGATTCTGTGCTTGGAACCAGGAACAAGGCATTGACACATGTGTACCAAATATCCCTCAGCTTTTACAATACCTAACTGAGATGCTGAACAAAGGCCTTTCTTTCTCATCAATTAAGATTCATGCCTCTGCCATTTCAGCCCATTACAATGCGGAACCACCTATCTTTTCTCATCCTTTAATAAGGCAGTACCTCAGAGGGGCCAAAAACATTAGGCCTCCAAGGAGAGCACCAGTTCTGGCCTGGGACCTCAATTATGTTTTGGAAAAACTCACACTGCCTCCTTTTGAGCCAGCATCAACAGCAGATATAAAATTCTTATCCTGGAAAACAGCTCTGCTCCTAGCAATAACCTCTGCAAGGCGAGTCTCGGAGTTGCAAGCACTCATGGCTATGGAACCTTTCATCATTTTTCTTCCAGACAGGGTTTCTCTGAGGACAAACCCTACATTTATGCCTAAGGTGGTGTCCAGTGTGGCCCTCAACCAAACCATTCACTTGCCTACCTTTTATCCAAATCCACAGAACAAGGGTGAGAAAATTCTGCATTCTTTGAACATACACAGGCAGCTACGCTTCTACTTGGACAGAACTAAAGCTTTCAGAAAGACTGAGCAACTTTTAGTGTCATATGCTGCGGGATCACAAGGAAAGGCTATCTCAAAACAGACTATTTCTAAATGGATAGGCCATTGCATCCGTTTCTGCTATTCTCAACATGGCAAATCAGTGCCTAAGGGCATTAGGCCTTATTCCACCAGAGCAGCAGCCACTTCAGCAGCCTTCCTCAGAGGAGTACCAGCCAAAGATATCTTAGAGGCTGCAACCTGGAGTTCAGTGCATGCACACCTTCACAAAGCACTACCAATTACCTCTTTACTCTAAGTCCAGAGCAGGCTTTGCCACTGCAGTCCTGCAGGGCCTCATAGCCTCTCCTAATTCTATTTAGCCCAGCCACCCATCCTCAGCTTTGGGATTCAACCCAAGAGTAATGACTGCAACAGTGAAACACTATGAACATAGTACAGTTGTGTACCTACCATAAATGTAGAAGTTCGAGTGTATTCACTGTTGCAGTCCAGGTTACCCACCCACCATCCCCCTTTTCTTTGCTGGGTCTATCTGTACTTCTCTATCCTATATAACCTTAACCATAGGCAAAACTGCTCTACAAATTGTAGCATGCTACAGGCCACCCTCTCAAACTCAGGAATCCCACACAGCCTTCCTGAAGACACTGGAGGGTATAAATGTATCTCCAAATACCATCATATTGGGTGACTTCAACTACCCGAATATAGACTGGGAACATTACTCAAGCCCTAACTTTCTAGCCCAATGGTTCCTGGAGTTCATAAATTCAAATGCCATGGAACAGCTAGTCACTGTTCCCACGAGAGGAGAAAATATACTAGATCTCATTATCACAAACATGGGGACAAAATGCTCCACTAATCTCACTGGAAATCCACATCCCGCCCCCACCCCAAACAAAAAAGACCACAGTGAAGAACTTCTCTAAAGGCAAACTTGACACTACTCAAGACTGGTGTGGTATCCTTCAAGGCCCCTGAGCCAGTGGAAACCACAACCCAAGCTGCGGAAGCCCTTACAAATGCCTTCTATGAACACCTCCAGGACTGCATGGATCAGGCAATCCCAAATAAAACCAAGACTCTTTCCACAAAGGGCAAACGTCCAGTCTGGTGGACCCCAGCCATAAACAAACTTTACAATAAGAGGAGAAAGCTATTACATGATAGAACAAAATCCATAAAAGGGAAGTCACCCCTGATCATTATTAGTAAAAAAATACGAGCACTCATAAAATCAACTAAGGTCAATTTTGAGAGAAAAATTGCCATGGATTCAAAGGACAATCATAAGGCCTTTTTCAGCTATGTTAGGAATCTGGGTGGAAACTCCCAGGTATGCTCAGAATTAGTCCAAAATGATACAAAAATCACTGAACCCACAGACATTGCCAACATACTGGCAGACAGGTTCAGTGCAAACTTCACCCCTCTCCCCTAAAGGAGAGATAACTATCCCAGCGGAGTGTAGCCTCCCAGACATCTCAAATGCGCAGGTGAAAGCTGCTCTCTCTAAAGCTAAAAACACAGCATCAATGGGACCGGATGGTGTCCCCGGCTGTGTGCTACATGAGCTAAATGAGGAATTAAACCCGCACATAAGGCAGCTGTTTAATCTCAGCCTTACCACAGGATACGTGCCCAAGGAGTGGCGTACGGCAACTGTGGTCCCACTCCACAAAGGCAGTGCCACTATGGACCCTGGTAATTACCGCCCCATAAGCTTAACAAGTCTAGTCTGCAAAGCTATGGAGAGGATCATAATGGAGCTCATAAACAAAGATATAGGGGACTTGCAGACATTGGACCCGACCCAGTTTGGCTTGGTCAAGGGAAGATCATGCCTTTTGAACTTGGTCGACTTCTTCGAAACAGTCACCAAGGCCATTGATGAGGGAAAGGCAGTCCATACAGCCTACCTTGACCTTGCAAAGGCTTTCAACACAATACCCCACTCGGGTATTGTAGAAAAACTTACCAGCTTAAATGTAAACCCATATGTCACAAGATGGGTTGCAAACTGGCTTAAGGACAGAACCCACAGGGTTAGAGTTGCTGGCGCTATGTCAGACTCCAAGCCGGTCACAAGTGGTGTCCCACAGGGCTCGGTCCTTGGCCCCTATTGTTCGGCATCTACTTCTCAGAAGTACAAGCCAACATGGGAGGACTTTGGCTGACAAAGTTTGCAGGCGACTGCAAACTGGGCGCCATAGTGGAAAGTGCATCGGACACGGATATCCTTCAGAAGGGACTCACGGAAACAGATAGCTGGTGCCAGAGCCATGGCCTGAAGTTAAACGCCAAAAATGTATAGTTATACCCTTGGGAAAAACAAGGTAACCCCAAGCTACCATATAGGTGGCAATCCACTAAGCACAGAAGAGGTTATCAGGGACCTGGGGACCCAGGTTGACAGTGGCCTTTCTTTTGACACTCACGTTGCTAAAGTGGTTAGAAAGACCTTCTACATTGCCCACCTGATCATGAAGGGATTCACATCCAGATCTAGTGAGGTCATTGTTCCCCTGTACTCTTCACTTATCAGACCAATGATCGAGTACAATGCCCCATTCAGGATGTATCTCACCCGACATCTGCAGCAATTGGAGAGACCCCAAAAGTTCCTCACCAAAAGGATAAAGGGACTCCAAAATCTGTCATATGCTGCCAGATTGAAGAAACTCCAGCTCTATTCAGTCGCATACCGTCTGCTCAGAGGTGACATGTGCCTGACATACAAGGCCATGTCCAACCTGGAAATAATGGACATGCTCCACCTCAAAAAATCCAAATCCACCAAAACCACTAGAGCAAGCGACTTAAACCTTAGCACGGATATAAATAGGACGTGCTGGAGGGATAGATTTATCACTCAGAGACTCTCTATGCTGTGGAATAAAATCCCGGTCCATGTGAGGCAGAGCACCTCGCTGGCTCTGTTCAAGAGAAATCTTGACCTGTGGATGGGAGATCGTAGGTTTACCCTGGGAATCATCTCTGTGTCACTGCTGGACAGAGGCACAACAAACTAATGGGCACAGTATTTTTTCATATAAGGGATGGCGTAAGCCACAAAAATTTGGGCTAGGCTTATAAATGCCTTAGGGCAGATAGCCTAGTATAAACCTATGAACCTATGAACCTATGAAGGAAATGTTATTTTTGTGCATGCATTTTTATTGGCATATTTTTCAGCCTACCAATTTGGGGGCACCTGACATCTGGGGCAAGAAAAAACTGAAGAAAATGGCATTGGCTGCATCTTTTATACCCCTGGTGCACTGACGTCAGGGAAGAGGTGACAGCAGCCAACGCCGGACCTAGACTTTGGAATTCTGGCCGACTGAGGGTAGCCTGCCAGCAGGATAACCCAAGAATAATGACTGCAACAGTGAATATACTCGAACATCCACATTTATGGTAGGTACACAACTGTACTTTCTTGACTGAGTAGTTAAGAGAGTTAGTCAGGGTTGGTACATGGACAATAGCCAGTGAGCCATGAGATGCTGTTTGAGGCTTTTTTTGAATAGAGAGTGCAAGGTTATTTGTGTGAGGTCAGCTGGAAGTGAGTTCCAGTCTTTGCTCGCAAAGTTAGAAAATAGGAAGTCACCGGCTGAGTTATTAGATTTGTGTATTTGAACAAGCAGTTTGTTTGAAGAGCAAAGTGGCCTGGGGTTACAATAGGTATTGATGAGATTTGTTAAGCCAGGGGTGTTTTCAGGGTGGTTGAGGACAGTATGCTTTACTATAAGTTGATTATAATGAAGTAAACTGGGAAGTTCTAGCCACCCTAGAAGTTTGAGGTTTTGGCAAAGATGTGTCCGATGTTTAGATCCAGTGGCAAATCTGGCAATATGGTTATAACAGTTTGAGAGTTTACCAAGTACGGATTTATTCATGTTAATTAGGATAGGTGAGGAGTACTGGAGGCTAGAGAGTAGGTGTGTGCAGGAAATTTCAGACCTAGCTAATGGGGTAAGGAAAGGTTTATTTCTATATAGAGAACCAAGTTTTTTGTTAATTGATTTGATAGTTTGATTGGCATGCATATCGAATTTAATGTTATTATCAGCTATTACCCCTAAGAGTCTTGTATGGGTATCTGGTGAAATAATGGCACCATTGCTGGATGTTATTGTAATGATGAAAGGAGTGGACATATGGGTAGGGGAGAAGAGCAGTAGTTTGGTTTTACTAGGGTTCAAAATCAGACAGTTATTATAGAGCCAGTTTTCTACTATGCTGAATGTTTGTTGGGTTTAGGACAGAAGATCTGTTGGTGAGGAGGTAGATCAGATCAGAGTAGAATCGTCAGCGTATTGAATACAAGTTGCATTTGGGATGGCAGAATGAAGGTTATTGATAAAGACAGAGAATAACAGGGGTCCAAGAATAGAGCCTTGTGGGACACGGAGAGAGAGGTATTAGAGCGGATAGCTTGTCCTGCCATAGGACTGCTTGTTGTCTACCACTCAGGTAGGACTGGAACCATTGAATAGCATTGCTATCCAGGGATAAAGTGGACAAAGTTTGGAGAAGTAGCTGGTGGTTAACCATATCAACGGCTTTGGAGAGGTCAAGAAAAAGGGCCAAGGATAGTGTGTTGTTATTTCTGTTAAGGTTGATAGTATTGGTAAAGGAAAGGAGGGCAGAGGTGGTGCTGTGATGTGGTCTAAAGCCATTTTGTGTGTCAGCCAAGAAATTGTTCTGAATGAGGAAGTGCAGAAGTTTTTTATGAATGCACTTTTCCATAATTTTAGTCAGGGGCGGTAGGATGGCTATAGGTCTATAATTTGACATTTCTGTGGAACTACCACCTTTGTGAAGTGGAATAACATGGGATGTTTTCCAGATGGCAGGAACAGTTATTTCAGTAATGGCTCTGTTAATTAAGATGGAGACGGGGTATGCTATAACATCTGCAGCTTTTTGTAGGTATTCTGCAGGGAGGAGGTCTGCATATAGGGTGGTTGGCTTTAGCTTGTTAATAAGGGACCTAATGAGTGAGGTTGGAATTGGTTGGAAGCTAAAGGGGAGTTGAGTAGTAGATGTATTAATGAGCCTGTTAGAGCCCGTGGGTGATAGTTGACTAGCAAGAGACTGGATAGTTTCAGTGAAAAAGTTATTAAAAGTGTTAGCAATCTCGTCTGGGGATTTCTCTGTGGCTGCGGTGGGTGTTGGAGTGGTTATTTTCCCTGGATGGAGAAGTCTGTTTATACCTGCCAAGAACTTTTGGGGTTTATCTTGGTGTTTTTGTTGAAGATTATGGTAGTAGTTTTTTGTCTAGCAGTATAGATTTCTTTGCGTTATTTCTAAGATGACAATATCTGAGCTGGTCTGAAGGGGCTTTTGTTGTTCTCCAGATGGTCCAGGTTTTATTTCTGGTTTTAATTTTTAATTTGGTATCCTTAGTGAGCCATGGGGCAGTTCCTGTTTTAGTTTGAATAGTGTGAGCAGGGGCATGGGATTCAAGGATGCTAAGGAATTTAGTATTAAAGTATTTGACAGATTCATCTAGTGGCAGGGATTTTAGGTTTGACCAGTTGCATAGTTTAAGTTCATTTTGGAAGCTGATAGGGTTAAAGTTTTTGTTGTTCCTAATTGTCCTAAGAATGGGCTGGCAGGAGTTACTGGTATTGTTTTTAATAATATAGGTTAGTAGATGATCGCTTAGGTCATCGGAGAGAGTCCCTGTTTTATATGTGTTAGGATGACTGATGATAAGTATCTAGTATAGTATGCTTTCTTTGTTGGAGGATTTACTAATCCTGGTGGGAGAAGATATAGTTTCTATAAACCCATATAGATTAATATGGGAGGTAGGGGAAGTAGTTGAAGCAGGTGTTCCAATCTGTATTGAAGTCGCCAAGGACAATGGTTTCTTGAGGGTTTGTGTTAGATAGCCAGTAAAGAAAATCTTCTAGGGTGTTTGTATTGTTACCAGGGGGAATATAGACATATACTATGTTTATTGTTTTGTTTTTATTAATTTGTAGTTTGGTGATCAAAATTTCTGCATTATTAAATGGGGATGGCTGTAGAGAATCTCTGGTGACATTAAGAGTATTTTTATAGAGTATTGCTACCCCTCCTCCCTTCCTAGTAATGCTGTCTGAGTATATTGTGCCCAGGAGGGAGAACCTCTTTAACTTTGGTAGTTGGTTTTATTTTCAGAATGACTAAGAAAATCTCTACCTGTTTTTATCCTTTAATTCAATTAGTTTATTTTATTTTGTTGACCAGGTTATTAATTTAATTAGATAGCAACTCCCCCCATCCATGAAGAAAGTCAGTAAAGTGCTCCTTATACAGAAATGTATGATCTTGATTTAATGTTGTTTACTTCCTTTATCTTCCCCTAGTATGTTTATGTGGAATACTTCCATTATACACTCTGCATGTCCTCCCCGCGGTCGAGTGGCATTCAAAAGACATGCGTGAATGGGAGTGCCTTCGTTGAAGGTTGGGCATCGGGTTGGCACCTTGGCACCATAAAAATCAACTGCCAATCATTAGCGGACCAGCGTTCCGCTGTGGCGACCCCTAACCGGGAAAAGCTGAAAGAAGAAGAACTTCCATTGTACACCCACTATATTCTGATACTGCAGGACTATATTTGCCAAAGAGATAATGAACTCTTCATTCTTCTACTGATGTTCAAAGTCTTATTTTTTTGTTTGCTGAATAAAGTATGCACTAAGGTATTCATTCATGCATATATTTCCCTAACAAACACACTCAGGAAACCAGAATAGTGAATAATTATTTATAACTAAAGCCCTGTGATTACCACTTAATCCACCACAGTCGTGAGTACCTTTAGATCTTTGAGTATTTCTAACACTGTTGGATTTGTCTGCAGATATTTGTAGTTATGTCTTCACTCTGAATTCTTCCCTAATCTTCATTTTCATTATTTCCTTAATCTTTTGTTCCTTCACTAAAATACTGGTTTGTATTTAACAGCTTTATCTTTCTTAACCAAATCTATCACCTGTTTTATCTCATATGATGGCACCTCCTATTTTTAAACATTTTGTAAGTATTTCCATTTGTTGAACAAACTTTTCTTTCCCAGTAATCAAACTACTAAGCTGAGTAGCCTGATTCTTAACAATATTGAAACTTCATTTGTCTCAAGTGTCCATTCTTAAAGTGAACAAAACTGTTAACATAACAAGGCTTCCGAAAAAGACTTGTTTCAAAATCATTAGCTTCTCCACCTTTAAAAATGTCTTGTGTCTAAACACTGAATGCAGTGATTTGACTGCCCGGATTTAAAAGACAAAAGTCAGTACAGCTGTTAAGTTGTTCAACAAGCAAATCCATTTAATCATCAGTTCCTTTTCGTAAAGAAAAAATACTATCAATAAAACAAGCGTACATGGCAATATTATCTTTATATTTGTACTGTGAAGCATGCATCTTCCAGTTTGTCGTGAAAATGTTCACCAGTAGTGGGGACCATACCATCAACCTCTCAGAGCAAGAAATCTGGACAAAGCCATAAATAAAAGTAGGACAAAGGACCAAAACTAGAGACATAGTTTTAAATATTACTCTTACAAACTTAGAAAGTTGATAGAATAACAGGTTTTGCATTAGCATACATTTTCTGAAGGGTATGAAGTCTGAAACTCAAATGTCTGTCATTATTTTCTAACTTCAGTCTTTAATGATTTACCAATAATTTGCCAAAAAAAACCCCACAATTTTATGAAAAACAGACCAAAAATAGAAGTAAAAAATCTGGACATTCTGCCAAAATCTGTACAGTTGAAAAGTATGGTGTGGGCCATAACTGTCCCCATAATTACTCCTACAACTTGTTGAAAGAACTGCTCATTGAATAATAAATATTTATTTTCTAAAGCAATAGTTTTACTAGTCAAAAAATTAAACATCAAATCAAGAATAATTTTCTTAACCAAGTGCTTCCAATCAATATAGGAAATAATAATCAGCATCTCTATTCCTTATGGTATTAATGTATAATGCAAACACTGAAAACTTAAAAGTCTTACCAAATTTGCCCATTTTTAATTCTGTAATAAAATCAAGGTTTTAAAAATTACAGTACTACCAGAACTAGAAGTTCTGTTTTAAATGCTGTAACAATGATTATAGGTCTAAACGGTGTATTAAACATGTCTGCATATATTTTAGTATCCCAAACATAGTAGGGCAGACAGAATTGCACACAGAACAAAAATTGAATATTTTATTAGGTATAACATGCTCATGTAATATAGTGTCATCTGTATGTTTATGTGTGCTGTAATAGTATCCATCTGTCTATTTTTTTGAAAAACTTGTCCATGTCTGACAGCTGCAACATACTGTCGACATATTGGTCCAAATTTATGACCAAAGTGACCCGCACCTTTGTCACATTTCATAAATATTCTTCTTTTATCGGATATTAAACCAATCAATGTTTTTCTACCATCAGCATTTAAATTTAAAAAATGGTGTTGAAATGTCTGCATTCATAACATCGAGTACCAACACACTGAAAAACAAACAGATGGAAAATCCAGAAGAGCGAATTTCGAAAATAAAATAGTTCTTCTCTATTAAACTTCTTTTTTGCAATGGGGCAAGCTCTCTGCACCCCATGATGTGTGGGGGGGGCAAGCTCCCACACCCTCTGAACTTATATATACCATGTCCAGGACTGCCATACCTCAGAGAAAAGGGACTTTTCTAAGAAATGGCATCTCGGACTTGTTATATGTAAACCATTTTTTTTTTGGTCATTCAGTCTTCATATTTTGAGAGTCACTAAAGTGGGTCCTGATATTTCAAATGGTTTCCTGGGGGGAAAAAATGCATTTTGTACAGGAGCCAAAATCAGATCCCTAACATCTTTCTCATAGACTTTTTCAAACATATCACTAGAAGAATTAAAGACAGGATTGTAACCACTTGTTTAGAAGAATTTGATAGTTTTTTTGACACTTTTTTGAGCACATTAATAATTTTGAATGAATACTAATGTCTTTTGGCTTTTCCCAGTTAGGGTTCGCCACAACAGAACTCCGGTCCGTTAATAATTGGCAGTGGATTTTTATGGTGCCGAGGTGCCAGCCCGACACCCAACCTTCAAAGAAGGCACACCCATTCAAACACACACACCTATCTGCATGTCTTTAAACATTACTCGACCATGGGGAGGACATGTAGACTCCACATAAAAGGCACTCCAACCGAGAATCGAACCAGAGAACCTCTTGCTGTGAGGCAACAACGCTAACCGCTGTACCACCGCTGCCATAATTTTGAATGAATATATGTAGTAAATAACTTACAAGATCTAAGACACATAACAACATTTGCCCTACTGATATGTATAAATTATAACCACTTTAAAATGCTTCTTTTACCATGAGATGATTATTAGAATCAAAATCACTAAATACGTCAGTGCCATCAAAGTCTTGTCTTTCTCTCTCAGTGTGCCTCTTTTCCAGATCTGGCAACCATTCATTCATACATTCTGACCCTTCCAATAATTTGAAGTGCGATTCTGGTTGCACCAAGTCTGCCTTCTCCATGGTTAGCCTCTGAGATTGTAAAGACATCGTTGAAGCATGTTTTGGTGTTTACATTTCATTCCTATTTCCCTTTCTTGCAGATACTTCTGCTCTCGATATGGTAAGATAACCTTCTTCAGATGTTTTGAGTAATTCTCCTGGTCTTCTAAACCTTACTGAGATCTCTCCTGCTTCTTTGCAGCCAGTCAAGATGATCTTCTTGGTTTGACTATCTTCAGCTTGCTGACCTGCCTGTCTGGTTGTGCTGTATATGTTTATCATTTACCCCTAAAATGAGAAGGGGTCACCTTAGCTCCTTGAAACATTACACGGAAAATCAACATCTTAAAACCTTGACAGAAAACCTGTGGATTCTATTGCTGGTACCTCAGATGTCTCCCTTCCAGATGACAAGAAAAAACAAGCCATGAGAGTGGCTGCTGTGATGTCTACTGCAGTATCCTTTTTTCCCTGGCCCTCTATGGATGACTCCACTGTGGCATATTGGAGCCTTTGGACCATTCATCTGCTTCTTCTGGCCCTTTTGGCACAGCTCCTTGGTAAATCATTAACAGTCAGGAATTGAGTATGTCCTCCAGGGCCAGACACACACACCTGCTTCAGAGAAGGGAGAACTGTGCTTGGTCATTTCAGACAGGGATGGCAGTGCCCCACATATTTTAGAAGAGAGGTATCTGACACTCAGGGGAAGTCCACACATCAGACAGTCACCCAAAGTTTCTTCTTAGAATCTCCCAAGAAAAAGACTCAGAAGATTAAAACCCCTCTACATCCACTTTCCCCTCTCCTAGAGAATCCAGAAAGGAATGGTTTTCCTTCATTAATGGTCTTTTTAAGTCATTTCAGTCTCTTTAGGTTACTTCTCCGTATTCTCATTTAAAAAGGAAGAGATCTCCTTCTGATTCTGATATTGAAGAGGTTGGGTCAGAGTATGCTTTCCAAGTGTCTAATCAGAATCTGAAGAAAACATTTCTTTAGATTTTCCTGTGGAAGAAATCTCTTTTACAAACACTATAGAGAGAATAAATAAATTATTTCAGTGGGGGCAAATGGAAATATTCTATGTACAGGTAGAACCCCCTAAACCGCTGGTTACTGATCCTGTCATCTGGGCATAAGGGTATAATTTTAATCCTGTCACTGCTTCTTATGACAATGGGGTATCTGCTCTTAGGAAGTCAGATAAGTTTTACAAGCTATCTCAGTCTCATAAATTCCTTTTCTACAACTCTATAGCTGATCCATCTGTTATTGCCTTTACAAAATCCTGTAGATCTAATCATCTTACTGCATCTAATCCTGTATCCTCAGACAAGGATGGCAGAGTTTTTGACAGGTATAGGAAGAAGATTTGCACATCTTCAACCATAGCCTTTAGAACTGTGAATTGTCAAGCTCACATGTCCAAGTATCTTTTGGCATGATTTGCTAACATGAAAAGGATTACTGCAGACTTACCTTCTTCAGATATTAAATCCTTATTATTTTCTATGCTTTCATCAGTTACACGAGTCACTAAACATTCATTGAGATGCTGTTATGATGCTGCAGATGCAGTATCTAAAGCTGCAGCAACTGGATCAGTGATGCACAGGTTTGAATGGCTAGGATCCCAAAATTACCTCAGGATGTCAAATATGAAATTCTTAATGCTCCACCGGATAAATAGGTCCTATTTGGCACTTCATCTTCAGATGTTCTTAAAAAGATTTGATGAAAGGAGTGGAAAGTGATCCGGGGGGGGGTAAAGAAAATATTTCGGTCATCTATGCCTAAATACAGAAGTAATAACCCTTCCGACCCTGAGCCATTTTATAAGAAACCATTTAACCATGCCTAGCAAAAACCAGGAAACAAACATTTTAAAAGCAATGGCAAGGCTGATCTAAGAAAAAAAGGAGGGGTATCCCAGGCCCAGTCTCAGTCCATGTAAAATGACTGATTCCTTCCCCTGATCCCTTATCCTCCCTTTCTCCTCCCAACCCTGAAACTATCTAAATACTGTAATTAATCTGTTTCTATATCTCCCTCTGTGGTATCAAGTTCCATCAGACTCCTTGGGGAAAGAAATCATTAAAATGAGTACAGGTGGCACAGGGATTCCTTCCCCCAAACCTACAAATTCTTTCTCACCCTCAAAAATCAAACAGACCTCTTTCTTCCCATCATTTGTCATTTGCTGTCCAAAGGTGTAATATGCTGTGTGCCAGAAAATCAAAAAGGAAAGACATTCTATTCAAAAATATTTCTACTGTCCAAAAGACAAGGCATTTGGAGACCGGTTCTTTTACCAAGAATGGCTTCCTAAGTTTTCTCAGCATCCTCTAACTACAGCCAGGAAATACCTCAGGATATTAGAGTTAATGTCCATCATCATTCTGAGGATTCCTCTGGCTGGGTTACACAAGAAAAATTCAGTGCTTTCTCACACTTATCTGGACTCAGCACCAGCATCTCCTGTCATTTCAAATGTCTGTGCTGAACTTTGTCAGGACGGAGCTTCACTGATAGATAGACCAAGTGCTTCTAAGACCAGTTCTCCAAATGCCCCCCCCCCCATCCAAATTCCTACTTAGTCTGTAACAGAGGATGACTTAGACTTTGCCTGGGAGCAGTGCTCCAGAAAATCAAGCTACATGGTCTTTGGGACCATCATTTCAAAAGAAAGCACATAAATATCAAGGACATGATGACAGTGGTAAATGCCTTGAAGGCTCCAAATTACTTGTGAACTCCAGGACCTCTTTAGGTAATATAAGGCCATTCCACTGTAATGTGATACATAAATAAACAAACAAGGGGGGACCAGATCATAGCCCCTATGAAAACTAGCTGTGATAGCCTGGGATCCTGCAATTCAGCACAATCTATCTCTATAAGCTACTTACATTCTCTCAGAACAGAGTATTGTGATAGACAGTCTGAGCAGGTCCAGGTCAGAATCCTATGAATGTAAGCTGCAAACAGGTATTTCAGGACATAACCCCTCTGTAGACAACTCTTCATGTAGATCTGCTTGCTCCATTCACAACAGACAGAAAAATTCTACTGCAGGTTTCAACTCTGAAAGGCCTGGAAGACAGATATCTTCTCCTTCCCATTGATGGAAATGTTTCTATAAGTCTTTCCAAACTTTCCCCTATTAACCAGAGATCTAGTAAAGATTTACAATGACTATCTAGAAATAACTCCTGATTGGCCCAGACAACAGTGGTTCTCTCTTCTTTTGAAAATGGCAAAGGGTAGTTACCACAAATTTCCCCACAGGATGGACTTGCTCACATAGAACAAGGTGTCTCTAATTCACCCCTCTCATCAAATTCTACATCTGATGGCCAGGATGATAGAGGTTTGATCCCACTCAGGCAGCTTTTTATTCTGAGGATGTGCAATAGGTTTTAAAGCAGACTAAGAAACATACTAAAAAGTAGAAAATCCTATTTGGTTAAGTGAAAGAGATTTTCTAATAAGTGCCATAAAATGAAAAAAACACCCTCTTTTTTAAACACCTTTATTAAATTATCGCTTAAGCAAAAGGCAAAATACTTTAATAGAAAAAAAACCAAACCGTGCCAACATTTTTTCCATTTGCTAACATTATACATTACATATCTTTTCCTTCTTTGTAAATATCATCAGTCCAACATTACATTATGTAAATTGATGAATTCCTGTCTTACCTTAAACCTCACTCCTCCTCCTCCTGAACATTATTCTGCATGTACCGTTATAACAATTTCCATTTATTTCTATGTAATTTGCTCCTTACCTTTTCTAAAGATCAGTCTTCTGGTTCTTTTATCTCTTTTGTAATATTCAATATTTCACGTACAGCTGGTTTAGACTTTGATTTCCATTTTCTAGTAATTGCTTTTTTTGGCAGCCAAAAGAATTAAACTTAATAAGACTTTATTATGTTTAGGCAATTCAGATCCTATGGCCCAGCTCAAAAGAATTATTTCCTTAGTTACAGCAATTTGTCACCCTATATTTCTGATACAGTACTCTGTAGGGAATTTTTAAAATTTGCTAGCTCATTACACTCCAGTAGCATATGTTCCCAGTTACTTCTTTCTGTCCCATCACACTTCTAGTATTTGCTATCTACCTGAGAAAAATACATTGAAGTCTGCATAGGGTATAAAAATGCCTGTGTAAACATTTCCAAGCAAAGATCCTAAACCCTTTAGACGCTGTTGCATACGTGGGGGCCGTACATATGCCCTGCCATTGTTCTCTTGTAAATTGCTTTCCAGTTGGTCTTCCCAATCTTTTCTAACTGCCTGTGATTGCTTCTTATAGCTATCAAGCAATATTTTATATGCCCTACTAAAACCTCTACCAGAGCAGTTCTTTCACTCAAGATTCCCCTATCCCTTTCTGTTTGCTTATACTCTTATATAAATCATTGGTAGGGAAGGCAGTCTCTAGCCTACAGTCCAAACATCTTCTTTGGCTTATCCCAATCTATTACATTTCCATCTCTAATTATTTGCTTCCAGTGCCGTGGTTCCTTTGCCAGATTTCTCCAGTAAATTCCAGACCCTTCTTGCCTATTTTCTGTACCCCTACTTGCACTCATCAGTATTGGCAAAATCTATTGTCTCCATTCTTGTGTTTGCTTAGTTCTTAGAATACTTTATGCAACTTTATGAATATACTATTCTCTATGATTGCTATTGTTATCCTTAAGGATCTGCATTCAAATTCCCTCTGTTTTTTTCTCCCCCTTGCTTCATCATCATTATCATCACCATCCTTTTTTTATTTTGAATTATAACCTTCTGCTTGTGCTACTTATATGAGCTTTAACTGTGTAGTTGTAAAATATCCTTTCAAATCAGGTAATCTGGAACCACCTTGTTCTATTGGAAGAATCAACTTATCCCACTTAACTCTTGCTCTCTTCCCATATCAGATAAATTCCTTCAACTCTTTATTAATTATTGTCCATAACTTCTCCTCTGGTTGATAAAAATATACCTATCCCATATATAAAACTAAAGAGGCTAAATACATTTTCACTGCTTGTATCCTGCTATTCATATCCATAAAAAGAGCTTCCATTTTCTCAGGTTTTATAATATCTTTTGACTGCTATAATTCAGTACAGGCATCATTTTCAAATCTAGGTGCTTAGGATTTCCCTCTCTCTTCCCCCCTTTGCTATAATTCAGTACAGGCATCATTTTCAAATCTAGGTGCTTAGGATTTCCCTCTCTCTTCCCCCTTGGCTGACCTGGTGTGACTTAGTGTAAGTTTCTTCATTGTATGGATCTTTTACTGTTTTTTTTTTGTGTAACTGAATGACCTGCTGCTAAATTCTGATTCTGCACAGACTGCTCTATTTTTTTCAGAGGCTCTATAAGTAGCTAGTGACTTTATTGAATTGCTGTGGTAATATTTGTGTTTAAACTGAACCTGTACCTAGAGAAAGTATATAATCAGAGCTTCTCCTTGCTGCATGTGTTTTTTAATGTTTAAATTGCACACACACACATTGAAGAAGTGTTTTTATGACTTGAATAACTTGAGCTATACCTGAAGTGCTTTTACCGGCAATTTTCCAGTTGTACAATTGTGAATAATTGATTTAGTTTTTCTGGTATATCTTTAAAATCTGGCAAGTGTTTATTTACTGCATTGCTCTCTTGCTTAGGTTTCTTAGCTATAAATCTTGTTCATTCTGAAGTATGCTACTTTACCCCCCCCACCACCAAACCTTTCTGAATGCATTATTATATAATAACTGCCTGTTGTTGCCTTCATGCTTACCCTAGAATCTCTGCTTTTCTCTTTTCCTAGTTGAACTCTACAGTTCCCTACAAAACGGTGTCTACAGGACTGCAATCAGTTTCTCTCAACATTTAAAAAGAGTAGATTGCACACACAAAAAGCATTTGTTAAGCTTTCACTTACAGTGCATTGTAATTAAGCAGGTCACCATATTGGTCAGCCATAGGGCTCTTTGTTTCTACTTGAGTAGTTACCTCCTTCCCCTGTAAGTGAAGTAAATTGACTCTTACATTAAGAGCTGTAATACTTACCTTATACCTTTAGGACACCTTAGGAAACCTTGTAAACTGCAATAGCCCCACTACCCCCCCCCCCACCAAACCTTTCTAAATGTATTATTATATAATAACTGCCTGTTGTTGTCTTCATGCTTACCCTAGAATCTCTGCTTTTCTCTTTTCCTAGTTGAACTCTACAGTTCTCTACAAAACTGTGTCTACAGGACTGCAATCAGTTTCTCTCAACATTTAAACAGAGTAGGTTGCCCACACAAAAAGCATTTGTTAAGCTTTCACTTACAGTGCTTTGTAATTAAGCAGGTCACCACATTGGTCAGCCATAGGGCTCTTTGTTTCTACTTGTGTAGTTGCCTCCTTCCCCTGTAACTGAAGTAAATTGACTCTTACATTAAGAGCAGTAATACTTGCCTTATAGCTTTAGGACACCTTAGGAAACCTTGTAAACTGCAATAGCCCCGCTACGTTTGCCCTCGCTATGCTCGGGCTCTCTTCGCTCCCCTCCCTGCCCTCAATTCCCTCCCGCCCCCAGTACCTCTAAATTTATAGTACTATAGCCACTCCCCCACTTTCTAGATCCTATCTGCTTTCATCTGGGATAATTCCACCCACCCCCATTCTACTACCTACATTTTAATAGCACCTATTATCTTTCATCTGGCATTCTCCCATCCCCCTTCCAGTACCTTTATCTCACCACTCTATTTTCTGGTGTTGCAACACCAGGTAAACAGTTCCTTAACTCACTAGCTGAATCACATATAATGATATACTCCTCTTTACTACCCCTCTTGTTCACACCATACCTCCTTACCTTGTATGAAAACCAGTTTCTCATGGGATTTCAGGTCCCAAAAGGCCATACTATAACCCCAGCTGTAAATCTTTCCACCTTCAACCATACTTACAGTACCAGATCCTATCCAACATCTTGTTCAGTCTATCAACATCTCAACCCCAGGCACATTAGCTCTAGATCCAAACACTACCACAAACTAATAAACAAATTCCTGATGTTCATCACCAAGTATAGACTCAACCTAATACTTGGTGGTGATATTCACCCCAACCCTGGCACACTCACTTCAGATACACATACCCCCTCTACTTGCAATCTAAGCTACAAACCTACAATTAATAGGCCAACTAACTCTCTCCTAGTCTGTCATCTCAATATTAGAAGCATTAATAACAAGGTACATGAATTGCATGCACTTCTGGATGTCCACTCTGCTGAGATTCTCTGTTTATCTGAAACCTGGTTAAAACCTAACACTAAAGACAATGAAGTGTTACCACCTGGGTACAACATACACAGGCTGGATCGTGCTTCGAGGAAGGGGGGTGGGGTAGCTGTACTCTATAAATCTGAGTTGAATGTCCCCATAGATGTAATACAACCTCCTCAGATTAATAACACAGAGATTCTTGCCACCAAATTGCAACTTAATAAAAATAAATGCATTAATATCATCTGTATGTACGTTCCCCCAGGTAACAATATATCTACATTTGAAGATATCCTGCACTGGCTATCATGTCACTACCCCCAAGTAACCCTACTACTTGGAGACTTTAACATAGACTGAGGCACCTGTTCCTCAGAATCCCCAACCACCCATATTAACCTGCATGCATTTACACAAATCATATCCACCCCTACCAGGATAGGTAAACCCAACCAAAAAGAAAGTATATTTGACTGGGTACTCATAAACAGTCACCCACAACTGTACACCTCTGGTACCCTCCTTAATGGCCTAACATATGTAATTAAGCACAAAACCATTAATTCCCAACAACCCTTACTCAGAAAGGTTAGAAACAATAAAAACTTTGACCCTGCCAAATTCCAACAAGAACTAAACTCATGTAATTGGTCTATTCTAAAACTCCTCTCCTTAGAGGAAGCAGTAGCATACTTTAACAACAAATTCCTTGACATCCTTGATTTGCATGCACCTGTTCGTTCAAAGAGAACCAAGGCAAAAACCGCACCATGGCTTTCTATAGAGTCTAAACTCAAAATTACCCTTAGGAACAAAGCATGGGCTTTATGGCGTTCTTCTAAAGACCCTCAAGATCACATTAAATACAGGCAATCCAGTAACATAACCAACAAATCAATTTTACAAGACAAAAAACAATACTACTGTAATTTACAGACAGTAAATCAAAATAACCCTCAGAAGTTTTGGGCAGGTTTAAATAATCTACTACATCCTGGACAAACTTCAACCCCTATCCCTGCTGCTACTATTGATAAAACCCCTGAAGATGTTTCTGATAGTTTTAACCAATTCTTTACTGAGACAATTCAAGCCCTAGCTAGCCAACTACCTCCTAGCTCCCCTGGTCCTGAAAGTAGCACCCCTAGAAACCTACTTGCGTTCAGATTCCAACCAGTCGCCACTTCACTTATCCGTATTTTGATCAAAAAATTAAAACCCACTACACTTTCTGCTGATCAACTCCCTGCCGAGTACCTACAAAAATCAGCTGATGCTATTGCTTATCCCATCTCAATACTAATCAATCGAACCATAGTAGAAGCTAAAATTCCCACCATCTGGAAAATATCCTATGTAATCCCACTTCACAAAGGAGGTAGCTCTACTGAATTCTCCAATTATAGGCCAATAGCTATACTCTCTCCACTTGCAAAGATTATGGAAAAATGTATTCATAGACAACTCATGCACCACCTATTCCAAAATCGCCTTATGGCAGACACTCAGCATGGCTTCCGTCCTCATCACAGCACTACTTCAGCCCTCCTAGCCTTTACTAACACCATAAACCATAATCGCAACAATAATTATATATCCTCAGCCCTCTTTTTGGATCTTTCCAAGGCATTCGATATGGTTGATCACCAACTTTTAATCCACACCCTGCAAACATTCTGGCTAGATACTGGAGCCCTCCAATGGTTTCAGTCCTACCTGAATGGTCAACAGCAGGCTGTCCTCTGGCAGAACAAACTCTCTAACCTTCTACCTAACACCCTTGGAGTACCACAAGGCTCTATACTAGGGCCCTTGCTGTTCTCCATCTTCATTAACGACCTTTATACTGTCATCCCAAAAGTCAGCTGTATCCAATATGCTGATGACTCTACTCTGATTTGCTCAGCCACATCTCCAGTAGAGTTATGGTCAGCTACCCAGATCACCTTTAATACAATAGAAAACTGGCTTTCTGAACATCGTCTGATCCTAAATCCCAAAAAAACTAAAATGCTGTTATTTTCACCAACACATAGGTCTACTGCTTTCACCTTTACCATAAAATCAAATGATGGCACAATAATCTCCCCTGACCCATCTACAAAACTATTAGGTGTCATTATAGACAATAATCTAAAACTTGACCTACATGTTAACCAAACTATCAAAACCATCAATAAAAAACTAGGGTCACTTTACAGAATAAAAGCCTTCCTAACCCCTCCAGCTAAAATTGCCATAGCTTGCTCTCACCTTCTTTAGACCCTTCTGTATGTATCCCCTCTACTCTCAAATTTAAACAAGACTGTCCTTAACAAACTCTCAGTTTGCTACAGCCACATTGCCAGGTTTGCCACTGGGCTGCGTTTTAGGACACATCATTGCATCAATCGAAATCAGCTTGGTTGGCTTGAACTACCCAGCCTAATCCAGTATAACCAACTGATTATGGCCTATAAAATCCTCTATAATCCGGACAATACTCCTGCACTTAAACATATTATCACCCCTTATAACAATCCTAGACTGCTTCGATCCTCTAACAAACTACTAATTCAGACTAGCAAAATTAATAACACAGCCGGTGATTCTCTCTATGCAAACTCTGTAAGTAGATCCTGGAACTCTCTTCCAGCTGATATTATCTTACTTTCCACACTAGGTCAATTTAAAACTAGACTCAAACAACATTTGTCACTTAACTGGCTATGTCAATGTATCAAGCCTGACTAACTCTCTCTAGAATGTGTAAAAATCTGTTAACCAGTTTACTGTATAATTTAATTTAATCCTGACTTGTGCTCAGGATTAACTGTAACCTGTGGAACTTGTTTAACTTGCTTACTTATGTAATCGCTGTAAATAGTCTGTTTGTAATATGTAGTGCTGGTATTATGTAATGCTATATCTGCTTACCCTTGGAGCTTTTCTCTCCGGGTCTCCGCTGAAAATGGACATGCATCCAGTCGGACTATCCTGGTCAACAAATGTAAAATAAAAATAAATAAATAAATAAATAAATGTGATGTTGTCTTTTCCATATAGTCCTCAGTGTATGGGTCTGAGATCCAACCTCAGGTCTGGCTTCAGCCACTTCTAAGCTATGGATTCAGTGCTCAGGCTCCTCCCCCCCTACCCATAGTCCCTGTGTAAGGAGCGACCTACCTCAGACCTCATTTGCTGCCATAAGCTTTTAACAGATCTTGGTGCTCACGAACATGTTTCAGGAAAAAAGTCTTTAAACAGAGCAGTACATTTCTTTTGGACTAACGTCTGTTAATTTTTCTATTCCTCCTCTCATATTTTTGTTAACGCTTATTGTTCCGTAGCCTTTTTGATCCATTTTCTCTTTCTCTCTCATTTCTTTCTGGAGGTTAATTTACAAAAACAAATTGATATAGTTTTTTTTTTTCTTGTATGGTTGCTTCTTTTATTTGTATCTTTTATTTTGTCTCTTTCTTTGTATCATCCATGAACATGGCAGAATAAGCCCTCTGGGTTCAAAAAATGCATAGCTTGTTCTCACAAACTATCAAATTCAGATGTACATGATAAATGTGTGTATTGCTTAAGGCTTTTGCACTTAAACTTCTTCAGATATGTGGAAAGAAGGAATAAGCTCATTCTAAAGGGTCTCCTTCAGTTTGTCACATGAAAAAAAACCCTCTTTGGGATTGGGACAGTCTGCTGCTGCTTCTTCTTCAACCTCTCTATCATCTTCTTCATAAAAGGGGTCTGATACGTCCAAAGAGAAGCAAAAGGAGGAGGAAAGAGAAAAAGAAAACGAGAGATCAAAATTAGCAAAAAAGAGATGTCTGGATCAACCCCATTGACAGCTCTGGTGACTAAGATTTCTAGAATTTTAGAGCCAATGTTCTTTTCGGATCTGATAGTTAACTGATCCTTTGCCCCTCCTAGATTTTCCCCGGATCATGTCTCCTTAGGCTTCATTTTACAATTTTGCAGGACAGCCTGCTTTACCCCTCCAGGCTACCTTCTTCTCTGAGGTAAGCTAGGTCTTCTCAAAGCCTCACCAAAGCTGGCAAAGACAGGATGAAAAGATGACTCCTTTGGACCCAAATATAAATTGGGTGTACTCCCGGCTCTGACCACTGTCAAATCCAGAAGAACCACTTCTTCTCCTCACTCCTTAATGGCTCCTTCTACAGTCCATCCTCTTGGATCCAAGTCCCTAAATCTGCCTTTTGCCCAGGGTAGATCTGCATCTGAGCTGAGGGTCTGTACTTCTTCGGCTTTGATGAGTTCTTTAAAAAAGTTTTATCCAAGCCAAGCCATTGGCATTGACTCAGACAGGGCAGGATAGGATCCAAGGTTTTCATATCCTTTCCTCCCTCTAGGAGCATTGGAGCTTGACATTCAGCTCCAGTGACCCCAGCCGAACAGCTTCTATGGTTGAGTCACCTTCAGGAGTTTCAGCTCAGATAGAGATGCTCTCTGGATCCATGTTGAGATCACCATTCGAGTTTTTTGACAGACTACTCTGTCAACTTTTGGAGAGAGCAGAGCTCTACCCATTTGGAACTGGATTCAACCTTCCCCATAGGATATCCCAGGGTCCACAGCCTAATCTTTGTCCCATCAGGACAGCCAGTTTCTAGGAGCCTTGTGTCTGTTCTCCCAAGATAGACTATGTCAGTTTCTGAGACTTCTCTTGAGCAACCCACAGAAGAGGTACACAGGGAACACAAAAGGAAGAGGAGACACTTGGATTGTCTTGAGGAATTCTTTACCACTAACACTGATTTTGAAGAGGGAGAAGGTTCTCCCAGATTTTCCCGGAGGATATCACATTCAGAGAGATTCTCAAACTTCTCAAGACAGAAAGAGGTTCATTCCTCTCAGGTGCTTTCTCTGAATGAATCAGTTCTTCTTAAGGCTTTCGGTTCTGGCCATCTACTTCTTGTGTAGTCCCCCAGCATATGAGATAGTAGACCTGATCTCTTCCCAGGAGTGGAAGGAACCAGACACAGCTGAGCCTATTCCCAAAATCCCCAACAAATTTTCAACTGCTGCCAAGGACTGCCTCCAGTGGAGCAAGAGTCCAAGCCCCTGGATCTGACTTTTGCTCGGGGTAGATTCTATGATAGTGGCAGTAGCCACTAAGAAGGAACTTGCAGAAAAAAGTTCCTCTGTCCCTCCACCAAACAGAGAATTGCATGCATTGGACAGATTTTGGAACCATGTATATGCCTCATCTGCTTGTTCGATGAGAGTACTTAATTATTTGAGATGTCCAGAGGGATTTGACAAAGGAAATCACCAAATCTCTCCCATGAACCTTGTGTATGGATCAAAGAAATTCCATTGATTCACAGTGGACTACCCTACAGTTGCTATCTAATGCTTCTCTGTGCCTTATCTCTAATGCCACAGAGGATGCATCTAGAACAGTTGGCACAGGTATTTCTATAAGAAGTCATGCCTGGATGTGGCTATGTGATCTTGTGGAACATTTCAAGATGTCCTTCATCAATGCCCCATATGATGGATCAAATCTGTTTGGCCCCAAAGTTAAAAAGACTATCTCAAGAAGTGAGAAGGATGGTAAATCCCTATCTGCTATAGGGATCAATTTCTATAATCCTCAAAGGACCTTCTCCAGAAAGCAAAAGGGAGGAAAAGAAGAATTTGGTTTTATTAATGACAAAGATTTTGCCCCTGACATTTCTGGAGGAAGAGTTCTCTGAGGCAGAGCGAGATACTCTTATAATGGATGTCACCAAAGGGGCAGAGATGGCCCTCAAAACCAAGGCTTCAAGAGTCTTTTCTTGGAAAAGCCGTTCCAACTCTCCTGAATGGTTGCCTGACTGAAGCCACCCTGGAGGCAGGGTGGGGAGGGGGAGCTTATCCCTGCACCCAGCAGCTTGGACATCCATCACTCAAGACAAATGGGTGCTGAGGATCATAATCAGAGGCTGTTTCATTGCCTTCCATACCCTTCCTCCATGCCTGAAAAGAATTCCTGATCTTCCACCCTCACAAAGGGAGGAAGCAACTTCAGAATAAGGACATTTCTAAGAAATCAAGTCATCCAAGAGGTCCCCCAGACCAGACAGGACCCAGAATGTTCTCAAGATTCTTTTTAGTGCCAAAGAAGAATGGGGACCTAAGCCCAGTTTTGGACCTAAGTTGCTTAAACATGTTTTTGAAGCAAACAAAATTCCAGATGGTCATGGTGCAGTCCATTCTTCCCCTACCAAGGAAGACTGACTGGATGTGCTCGATAGGCCCACAGGATGCGTACTACCACATAAAGATGGAAAGGTGCTCCAGGAAGTACTTTTGTTCTGACTGGGAGCCAGTAATATCCAATTCAGAGCTCTGCCCTTTGGTCTCACCACAGTCCCCCAGGTGTTTACCAAGTGTATGGCAGTAGTGGCAGCTTGTCTACAACTGCAGAGGTTCTGGGTATATTTCAGTGACTGCCTCATCATGGCCCCTTTCAGGAATCTACTCATTCAAGCCAGGGACTCTCTGTGCCAACTGTTCATAGACTTGAGGATTACAGTGAATCTAAAAAACTCCAGCTACAACCAGTTCAGTCTGTATAGTTCATAGGATTGCTTTTGGGCACAGCACTTCAGATAGTAAAGCTCCCTCAAACAAGAATTACATCCCTTCACCAAGAAGCTCAAGAAGTCTTACCACACCAGAAGCCACCAGTGAGACTAACTGGTAACCTTCTAGGCTTCATGGCAGCCTCCATCACATTACTGCCACTAGCCAGACTCTACATATGAGTTCTTAAGTGGACTTTGATGGTTCAGTGGTCAGTCAGGAAACAACCCATGTCTTTTCTAGTGATTCTGATGAATGTTTGCAGAACTCACATAGAGTGGTAGCTAGAATCTCTGCATGTTCTACAGGGATGCCCTTTAATTCTTCTTTTCCTTCAAGCCACAATGATCATGGATGCTTCCCAACTGGGGTAGTGGGGCATTTTCTGGAAAAAACAGTCTGTGGCACATGGTCCCAAAAAGAGGCCAGTCTTCACATCAATATGTTGGAGATGAAAGCCATTCGCCTAGTATTGCAGACATTTCAGGACACTCTCCTTTTTGGTATGATATCTATTCAGACAGACAACATGGAAGTTGTTTGATGCAAACAGGCAGGCACCAGATCTTATCTTTGTGTTGAGAGGCCATGATAATGTGGCAATGTGTGATATCTTCTCACCACTTTCTAATAGCAGTGCACATCCTGGGGAAAACCAATGTCCTTTTGAACAGGATGAGCAGGCCTATTCTGCTTCCTCACAAGTGGTCTCTTAATCCATTAGTAGCAGAGCAGATTTTCAGCCATGGGGGCTGACCTTGTTGTGATCTTTTTGCCTCTCCCCACATCACCAAATGCAACAACATTTTCACCTTAATTCCCCAAGAAGGAGTCACACAGGGATGCTGTAATGCACCTTTGACCACTGGGGTACTCCTTTATACCTTTCTCTCAATGCCTATGATTCCAAAGTTTCTTTTGAAGACATTTGTGATGAACATCACAGTCATCCTCATAGCCTCTTATTGGCCTTGACAAGTCTAGTTTCCCATCCTCTGGCCTCATCTAGTCCACCTTCCTTGGGTGCTGGGCTCAGACTCAGATCTTCCATTTCATCAATTGGGGTCACCTGACCCAAATATTCAGTCCCTCACACTGACCACATGGTTTCACCAATTCCAATGATAGTTTAACAGTCCAGGTTTCATCTTCAGTTGTCACATTTTAGTCTTTTTCCCAAAATGCTATGGCTAGGAAAATTTAAAAGAGCAAATACAAAAGGTTTTCTATTTGGGCAATTGAAAGAAAAATATTGATCCTTTTTCAGCCCCTCTTCCAGCAAATTTTGGACATCCTCGCACACCTTTTCCAGTGTGGAGCCAGCTATTCTACAATCAAGGTGAAAATCATACACCCATTGCATCTCTCGGATTATCCAAGGCTTTCCACCAAAGTACCTTTCCTCTATGTCCTTCACTTAATGATCCAGTCTCTTCATGGGACATTGCTATTGCACTACAGGCTTTGACTGGGCCCCCATTTGAACTTGCTGCTAGGCTTGATCTGAAGTTTATTTTTATCATGGTAGACTTTATTTCTGGTGGCTGTCACTTCTGCCAGGAGAATTTCTGATCTACATGCCCTCTACTCAAAACCTCACTACCTAATTTTCCATAAGGATGGAGGGCCCCTGAAAACCAACCCCTCTTTCCTTTCGAAGAAGGCATCTGAATCATCCATTAATCAGTCCATAAATATTCCAGTGTTCTTCCCAAACTCTTGGAACAGTGGTGACTATACTTTTACATTTACTAGATGATCTCTGTCAATTATTTTTTAATTTACATTGGATAAAATCTTTCAGGAAATTTTATCAATTATTTGTGTCCTTCTCTACTGCTAAATTATGAAAAGTAGTGTCCAAAGTCACCCTCTTACGGTAGTTGTCGGAGTGCATTTCTTTTGTTTATCAAGAAAAGGGGATTGTCACTTTCTTTGACCCAAAGGCTCTTTCCACCAGATCTGTGGCTTTGTCTACAGCCTTTTCTAGTGTTTCAATTAATGAAATAAAAACCAGGAACCATCTTTGCACCAAATATCACAATTTAATATACTGAGTGCTTTCATCTTAATGTGCGTTTAAAAAGACTTCATCAGTATACATGAATAAAAAGAAAACTGCACCACATTTAAATACATAAACGACCACTGAACGGCTTGAAACAAGAATAAATTAACCACTCATCAATATTAATTGATAAAACATTCCTTTTATCTTAAAGGAACATATTGAATGAAAATGTATACATTATTTTTAAATGTCTTTGACCACCAATTCCATGTTCAGTAAACCTGAAAGAATAAATAAAACAAAAAAGCATGCATACGTATATATGTATATATATATATATATATATATATATATATATATATATATGGGTCTACACTTCAATGAAAGCTCATTTCACTGGAACTCATTTGACTGAGCACACTTGACTGACCGCTCATTCCACTGAAACTCATTTCATTGAAAGGTATATGCCCTTTTCCTCATTGTAGTGCGATCCTGGAGTTAGTATATATATAGTAAGGGGGGTACATTTTAAACCATATACATGGATACTTACAACTCCAATGAATAACTCTTTTTTAGAAGACAATATATAACCAAACTATCCACACCCCTACTTACTATATATACTAACACGAGGATCGCACTACAATGGGGAAAAGGGCATATACCTTTCAATTAAATTAGTTACCTAAACATTCTGAATGAACTGTACAAATCAAAAATAATAATATAATGGCCTGCCCTACCAGAGAAGGTGAGGTTGAAAAAGTTCACAATAAGGTGCGGTAAATGTGTATCAAAGCTTTAAAAATGACTGGATTAGCATTTTCCAGATCATTTTTTTTAAGATTTCATGGAATTTATTTTGTTGAATGTTGCAGTATCACCAAATTCATTAAGAATATTACCCCAGGCATATAGCTTAGAATATTTATCAAGTTTTGGTAATGTATTAGTCTTTCAGTCTACTAATTTACCCTGCATTTAGACATTCTGACATAAGCAGATGTTAATTCTGCAGTAGACATTAGATACAGTTTAGCTAATATAAATAAAGAAATCAATTATGATTGCAAAATAAATTAGCTTATCATAAAAAATATGCTAAAATAGGTATCAGTTTAAAAAAGTGACATTCATTCTACAAGGTATATATTACAGAAATTAGAAAAATATTAGAAGCTATCATCTTGGAGTTATAGCTATCAAGCCTTTCGAAGGCTACTAGGTAGTAAGGTTGACAGTCATATTTACAAGTCTGTAAACCTGCAGTTCTTTACCTGCATTGTTCCTGTCTTTCATCAGTTGCTTCTAAACATTTATTCTGTTTTCTGTGATTATGAGGAGGCAGCTTTAAATAAAAATGAGTTCTCCTTGGTAATTTCTGACTTTGAAATATCAAAGGTACAGTATATATAATAATTTCATTACAGTGATTTTGAATAGTATGGATCTTCAATACAAGGATGTTAAATTGCCTAAGTAATTTTATTTCTGTAGCCTATGACGTTTTTTTTTTTCTGTATTTGCATACAAGACAAGTGCTTCACATAATCCTTATTGACTTGAATTTGGTACTAAAGCCTGACAGTTTTCTGTTATAGTCCCTGTACTTCTGCCTTTCTACCATGACCCTGTAGCTATATAATACATTGCTACAGTTTTAGATTTGATCATCTGTGATATCCTTCATTACTTACAACTTATATGCCATGCCACTCAACCTTTCTTAAAATAAACATATTTGGTATATAAAATTAGACTTGTCATATATTTTTCGTATTGCTGGGATGTACATTTTCCCAGGAAAAAGGTAATTTTTCTGTCATACCACAATCATCAAATCAGACTCTTGGCTTCTCTTTTTCCACACAGTACAGCTGGAATCATACAATTTATTTTCCTAACAGGGATTTGAGTTTAATCTAGGCCTGCCTTCCTTTTTGTATAGCTGTAGCTTAAATCATACTTATCGTTGCAGGGCTGTTGTACAATAGAAGATAACCATAACATTCTTCTTTCTTTTCTTTTTTCTTTCTTTTTTTTCAGTTTTTGAACCTGATTCTTCTTTCATATGTTGATTACTTGTTTGTTTTTTCATACTTTACTGGTAAACTACAGGACTGCATTATAATCCATTATCAAATATTAAATGTTTAGCCATCAATATACAGTTTTGTGTTTTATGGTTGCTTTTCATCACAAAGTGGCAAAACACTTTAAACTAATCAATACAAGTAGTTACTGCTTTTTCGTACAGAGTAAAAATACTTCTTTCTTCAGTTATGCCTCAGAATTTAAAGTCTCTGCAAACTCTCTTGATAACATTTTATACAATCTGTTCTGCTTGTACTTCAGACAACATATTCTTGTATTTCTGTGTAGCCTTTGCCTCACAGAGAATGATACTGCTTTCTGCAGATGCCATGTATAAAGTGTGCCTTTGCTTGGGTTCATCAACAGAACATTTAAACCTCTACTGATACGCAAGTAATGCTGGAAAATTCATGATAGCTACAGTCCACATTTAAATTAATATTTGAGTGATAAGAACACTTTTCTTTATTGTATTCTGCAGTATCATACAAGAAAATATTATCATTTATTGCTCTTCAGTGTCTGCTGTTATGTAAAATATTGTTGGGTTTTGGGATTTATTCAGGCAAGTCTCTGTTTTTAACAATTTCTTACTGTTGCACTCATTTCAGTATATTTAAAAATCGAAACAGAAGTTGTCTTACTATGTGCATGTTTTATAGGCTTTATTTATTCTAGAAAGGATATGATTTCAGCACATTCATTTCATGCATCTTTTGAAAAACACGGGCCATCAGCCTAAACAGGCACTTGTTCTTGTCTTAACTAGATACCTTGTATGGCTTACCTAGGTACCTTGTAATGCATATGTTCTCTGTCACATATATTTTCTTTTCCTGTTTAAGTAGAGGAAGTTTGGTATAATGAACATGTATATGTAGTTTACGTATAGTACAGATCTAATTATACTGTTCTTTAACATTGCCAGGCTGCTTTTGCCTCCCAAATTCTACCCAGTTCTTATGACTTACTGCTACAATGGCACTCACTCAAGAAGATAATGCAGTACAACTAAGAGTATATATATTTGCAAAAACTTTTCAAAAAAAACAAGATTTTTAAAAAGAGATGATTGCTGTCTGACCTTGCCATGCAGAGGATTTGCATTTGTGGCCTAAGTTTTTGGAAGGACTGGTCAGGGAAAAACAGACAGAACAGTTGACATTGATTAACTCATCCTAGGGGAGGAGGATAGACTGTTTACACTACTGGCCCTAAATGAAAAATAAGGGTGCTGAAGGACATAGATGGGACTGAGTCATAGCAGAAGCATAGATAGGGTGGAGTGAAGGGGACAATTGCCATAGTTGCTAGGTGGTGTGATTGCCAGAGCCATTTTTTTTTTAGTTTTTGCTCCTCAAGTAAACATGAGGGCAGCCAGTAGAGTGTGAGGGCTTTAGGACCTGATGCGCCTCCTTAGAAGGGAAGGAACAACAGCTCAGTGAATGGACCCTGTTTTATGCCTCCCACATAGAGCATGAGGGCATGGGGAATTAAGACATGGAGCTTCTCATTAGGAGAGAAGGGAGGAGTGCCACCAGATCAGAGAATGGTCCATTTTTTAAGGGACACCAGATCAGGGAGCGGTATTTGATGCCAAATGAGACAGCTATGGTTCTGAGTCGCAGTGGCTACATGCTCACATAGACAAGCAGGCTTTGTGTAGAGAGACACACTTTTCCCAAGACAACAGGCTAGATATAAAAAACTGTCCACAGTGGAGAGAGTTAAGTCAGGTAGAGGGGAGGGGAGTTCACACAAGTATGAATGGTCCAGTTGGGCTTTTACCCTTACTGGAGAGTAAATTGACCATAGGGCCTTCACTTTGACTGGAAAAGAAAAGGGTTTGGCTCTCACCCCTCATAACGGGAATGAATGTGCTGACTGTGGATAGACAGGGGAGCTATGAAACAAGTTACAGGAGGAATAAAAAAAATCACTCTAATGGTAAAGTTACAAAAAAAGCAGAAGAAGAAACCAAAGAAAGAGAAGCGATCACTATAACAGTAAAGCTGCCTTCCCTGTATCCCCTCAGGATGAGGGTGCATAGAATATTATTTAATTAAACTACTGAATACTTGAATTTCTGGTTATAAGTGTAATTATATTTGCCAGTTTTACAGACATAGATTATTATATCACTAAGTCCCAGTGAAGATCATTAGGACCTCAAATAAATGGAGAGAGCTCCCGGGAATATAACTTAAATATGTATGTCTCATGTCCTGTCAGGGTTTTTATAGTGTTGGTATGAGATTGCAGGAGAGTTTTATAGGAACAAAATGTGTGTTTGTAAAACTTCTGGATGGGATAAAGTGGGATAGGTGGGAAGAGAACTCATCTGATGTTCATCATATGGCTTATATTCTGCATAGTATATATAAGAGATTGCTAGCTTTCAAAGCTTCAGGCCATCTTCCACACACTCAGACTGTTACACAACTCAACCTGAGATAAATAAAAGTCAGATTTGGGTGCCAAGTCCTTTAGAACTTTCCTCCTGCTGAACAGAGCATTCCTGTGCAGGCTTTCAAGAATCAATGGTGAACTAACACTATTTCAGTGCTGGGCCAATAAGTTCCCTCTAGAGAAAAAACTTTGACATTTACTTTTTTGTTGTTGTTGTTTAAAGTTACTTTCTTGCTAAGGAAAGTACTTTTGAGCTAGGAAAATTAGTTTTTTTATTGACTGTCCTGTGACTTATGTGTACTTTTATTTGGGAGTGTACTTTTTTACCTGACAGTTTAAACGTTGTTTAAAAGTGTTTAAAACTATTTTTTTCTGTAGAAAAATCAGTATTCATTTTACATTTGAGGGCTAGGGGAGTGTATTAAATTGCTTTTTACTTTGTTTTTACTTGGAAAAAGTTACTTTTAGTTAATTTCTAATTTTACTGATTTATGATGCTGAGCTTCCCTGGTGAAAGAAACACCATTTTTGGTATGACCACTGAATAAAGTACTGCCCCCTCAGTATGACATTCTTCCAATCACAAAAGGAAAATGTTAACTAAGTAGCCTTTGTCACAATAGCAGGCTGGTAATTTGCCTCAGCTGCAAGTGGGTAAATCTGGTGTTGTCTGTGCAGACACTATGGACTGCAGATTATCCACGTCCTCTATGGCTGTTGATGTTCCCCTAGTTGGCAGGAAAGAGAGCCACTGTTGTCAATCTTGGGAAAAGGGGCATGGAAGGTGTCCTTGCTTAGCCAGAATATTGTGCCCATATCTGGGTAAGCTATTGCTGCCATTAATAAATCTGTTTGCCCCAGTTTTCCAGTCAAAAATAAACAGAAAACTAAACATTTATCTTCTCCTCTACCAGTTCCTCTGTAGTTTGTTAGGACTGGCTCAGGGTCTTCTGCAGGCTACTGATTCAAAAGGATTCCTCTTTTCCAAAAGAGGTTTAAGAATTGGAATCTGTAGGGGATTCTGAAGGAACAGATGCATGATTTTTTCTCAGATTTCTGATTTATATTCTGAAGAGAATGTGATATCTGATTCACCCTGTGACGAATTATTTTTCTGCAAGACTATTTACAGATTGAACCAATATTTTCAGTGGGAGAACACTGAGGTTTCTCAATTTCTTAGAAAATATGATATGCTACAGTTAAAATTCCCAGAATCTTCGCCAGTCCTCCCAGTAATAGCACTGGAAGATGCTTTTGTCACAGTCTGTGGTTTCCTGGACAATCAGCCTAGCCCTGAGAAATAGATAATATAGATAAAGCTCTTCAGTCTTTCAAGTTTTTTATACACTATTGACGCATCAACTATAGTTTTAGTGAATCCAACTGCTGCCAAACATTTTGTTAATTCTAATCCTTTTCCTTCTGATAAGGATGGTAAAGCTTTTAAAAAGTTTGAGAAAAATGTGTATGCTTCTGCATCCTTGATTTTTAGAATTTTAAAATGTCACAGTTAAGTTTATCCTGATTAATTGTGAAAATATGAAGACTGTTTTGACTTAATTTTCCTCTCATGAGTAAAAATCTGCACTGTGTAGTTTAGTTTCTTCAGTTTCTAAAATCACTACTCATTCTTTAAAATGTGTTTTTGAATCTGTAGATGATACTTTTAGGACTGCTGGTAGTGTTTTAAGTAGGCTTGCTTGGCTGGCTTCACAGAACCACCCAGAAGATGCTAAAATGAAGTGTTGAATTCTCCCTTGGATAGAGATTTAGTTTTTGGATCCTCCGCACAGAGGTTATAAAACGTGTGATGAGACATGTAAGATGATTCAGGGAATTTCTCAGATTTTTCAGCCCTTCTCCTCTAAATTCACCAAGGGATTCTTTTTAGGGTTGCCACCTTTTCAAATGCCCAAAGTGGGACATTTTTGGTACAAACGTCAGATTTTGCAGAGCAAAACATACCCATGGCCAGTACAAAGGACAGAACTTCACTTTTTTGCCTAAATAAAAGCTTATTCTTATAGCATTTTAGTTGCTTATTCTGTTTCTTATAACATTTAGGAGTTTCAGATACAGAAAAACTGTTTTATGTAACTATTAGATAAAATGTAGGAAATATTTTTGTCCTAAAATCTCAGGACATTTGCCATTTTTTCATTTTTTTTGCAGGACACAACTGCCTAAAGAGGGACTGTCCCTTGCAAAGTGGGACAGGTGGTAACATTAGATTCTTTGCTCCCTTGTTTGATTTTGGCAAGAAACAGAATAAACAGTCTCAGCAGAATGCTTGTAATCAGACATTTTAAAAAGCAGTGGCAAGGAGGTTCCAAAGAGAAAGCAGGACCTTCCCAGAACAAAGGACAGTCAAATAAGGGACCTTGCCCACCACCATCCTGGCAGTCCCTTATCCCTTCCAGGTAGTCTGAATATCCATTTTCTTCTTGGGAACAAATTGTTTCAGATAAGTTCTGAATGTTATCCATTTAGGATACAGATTGTAATGGGAAGAAATTCCCCCTTTCCAGTGGATTCCTCCCCATCCGTCAGACCAAATTATTTTTTTTCTTCCTGTCTTAAATCATATGTTGTCTCAGGGGGTAAAACAGGATGTTCCTCCACCTCCTCTGATAGGGGAAATGATTTTACTCAAGAATGTTTTAGTGCCAAAGAAAGAAATCTCTGCTGATCAGTTCTGGATCTTTCTTTCCTGAATAAGTTTGTGATTGTGCCCACGTTCAGAATGATTTCACTGCAGAACCTGTTATTCCTTCTTCATTATTTGAGATTTCTAGTACACTTTCGGGGTATGATGAACATCAGCTGAGCAATTTAATACACTCCCCTAGCCCTTAGATGCATATAATCATATTCCTATTCATTCAGATTTCATGTGTTTCTTAATATTTTGTGTGTCTGGATCACATTATCAGTTCTCTGTCTTATCAGTTGGGCTATCTACTCCTCCAAGGTAATTCATAAAGTGTCTAACTGCTGTAGTAGCCGATAGCAGGCTACAGGATATACACATTTCTGTATTTAGATGACCTGTATATCTTTGAAGAGACATTTTCAGAATGTCAGGAATCTCTATCCTGGACAAAAAATCTACATAGTCTGGTGATCCAGGAGAACATTCTCCATCTCACAGGACTGTGTTTCTGGGGTACCTGATAGACACATCAGTACAGAGATTTTATTCCTTAGGAAAAAAAGATCTATATTTAATCTATTCCAGGAGTTTTCCACTCATACTTCTGTCACTGTGAAGAAATACCTTAGGATTCTGGGTTTCACAGCTTTCATACAATGGTATCCAAAATCTCATTGGTCCCAGCATCAACACCCATTGTCCTTTCAAATTCTAGTTCTGGGGTTCGTGAAAAAGGAAATCAGTTGGTAGAAATACCAGATTTCTCAGAATCCAGATCTCCCATTCTCTACTCCTGCTGCAAAGCAGTCAGTCACTACAGACACTTCAGACTCTGCTTCGAAAGGAGAGTCAATGGGTATAAAAGTGTAGAGTCTCTGGGAAAAGAAAGACAGACCAAAACGCATAAACATAAAAGAGATGCTAGCTTTTACAAATGCTCTCAACTCTTTGAATCATCTGTGGTCCCTGGGACCTCTTCATTTGTCTACAGTCAACACCTAATTTGCTGAGATATACTTTGCAGTATATAAACAAGTAAGGGGAAACCAGATCTTACCCTCTGTGCAGACTTGCCTTGTTAGGATTTGATATAGCTTTACAGCACAATCTCACTGAGCAAAATCATGTGGTGGACAAGCTAAGCAGGACCAAGCCAGACCCTTACAAATGGAACTGAATTAGGAGGTCTTCCAAAATTTGATCCATCTGTGGGGAACATCTCAGAGAAACCTTTTTGCCTCCTCTCTAAACAATCAACTGGCAAAATTGGACTCTGTGCAAGAAGGCCTGGAGGAGAGATGCCTTTTCTTTTCCTTGGACAGGGATGTTCCTATATACCATTCCATCCTTCCCACTGATATCCAGGGTACATCTAAAGATTCAGAAGAACTCCACAAAGATCACTGTGATGACTCCATTTTGGCCAAGACAACCGTGGTTCTCCCAATGTTTGGAATTGGCCAGGGCAGTTATCAAAAGCTCCTCACAGATTGGATTTACTCACACAAGATCATGGATGTTTGATACATTTTGACCCTAAACAACTCCAGGTGACTGCCTGGATGATAGGATTATACCTTTCAGGCACCTGTTTTCTGAGGACATGCAGCAGGTATTAATGTAGACAAGAAAGCCTGCTACTAGAAAATCATACATAAGCAAATGTAGAAGGTTTTCCTAGTTGATGCCAACAAAAGAACCAGTACCCATTCTGGGCTAGTGTTTCCCTGGTTTTACAGTGCTTGTGTGAGTTACTGTCCTATGGACTGTCTTACTTCTCAATCAAGTTTCATTTGTCAGTGGACTTCCAAGGTGGCCACACACTGAGTAACAGCTTGACTCTAGCTCTCCAAGTTTGGAAACAGAAATTCAACAGAGAAGACCAGTAGACTTTTGTGTTTATGTGTAAATGTCAGTAACTGGCTAGTTAGAATACTGTCTGAATGCCAGGAAAAAAGAAATACAGAGGGCCTGGAAACAAAAATCAGCTACAAAAAGTGAGGAAGAAACACTGGTTGGGGAAAGTTCTGCAGCTGTTCAGCAAAAAGCAGTGCAACCTCCAGATATGACTTCCAGTAACCTACAGGAAGTTATAATACAACTGCACACAGAGCTTGTTAAAATAAACAAAACACTGATGGAGTATGTCAACACAAATAAAAAAAGGCTGGAAAAAGTGGAAGAAGCTTTAAACAGATATTCAGATGAGGTGATAAAGCTGCAAAAATAAGAGGTTGAAATGAAGAAAAGGCTGGCTGCATATGAGACTGCTCACGAAGAGATGTTTCAAAAAATAATATATTTATATTGGAGCTTTTCTCCCCAGGCCTCCACTGAAAATGGACCTACATCCAGTCGGACACTCCCGGTCAACAAATTTAAATAAATAAATAAAATAAAATAATAAATAAATAAAATAGAGAACAGAGCACACAGAGAAAACCTAAGATTTTCAGCTGTACCAGAGAAGCCGAAAGGAACAAATTGCATCAGTTTTATGAAAGCACAAATAAGCAGCTGTACTGGTATTACACAGCAGGAGTTGTTAGATGAAAAAGCACATTGTGTGTGCTCCAAACCTGGCTGTGAGAAAGCAACCTAGACCTTTAATAGCTGAAATGCAATCCTACCAGCAGAAGGAGTTGATTCTGACAAAACTGTGGCAGAAGGAGAAAATACTAAAAGTGGGAGACACCAGAGTGTTTGTGGAGAAAGATTACTCATTGTACAACAGGCAGAAGAGGAGTAAATTCACTCCACTATTTAGGGAATGTCAAGATGAGGTGTGCGATTCAAACTGCTGTACCCAGCCGTCTTCAAGGTATTCTTCTCTGGAGGGACAAAATCATGTTTTGATGAATTACATGCTAAGGAGGAAATACAAAAGTTTGTCCAACAAAAAGTGAGCTGTGAAACAGAATGAGATTCTCCTTCTTGTTTCTCTGGTAATAAAGACCACAGAGAGAGACTGTACCTGTGAAACCTTTTCCACTGTTTCAACAGAAAATGTTGGACATAAGGAAGGGAATACTAGAACTGACTAGAAGAATCGAGAGTATATTGGAAATGAAGCAGAGACAGGATCTGGGAGATGAAGATGAACAGTAATAAAATCAGTAATTTAATGTCAGATTACAATACAATAATTATATTTGTGAAATATGACAGAACACGAAAATCTCGAAATATTGAACATTTTCAGAATTTGTTGGACTTGTAGGGGACTCTAAAGCATATGCCGTACTTCATGCCATTAATGTTCAGAAAACTGCTTTGGGGAAGGGAAGAGATGGGAGAAAGTTAACTTTAAGTAAAGAAAACATTTTTTTCTTAATAGTACTATTTTTGTGGTGTACGGTTTTCTTTGCATGCAATAAAGTAAAGTTTTCTTAGTTATGTTTAATTGTAATCATGACGGTAAATAAGTGCTGCTGCTCTTTTTTCCTTCTTTCTCCCTTCTCTCTTCTTGTTCTGTTTTAAGAAATGTAGGCACTGCAATGTAAAAAACAAAAAAAGCATAGTTAAAACAGCATGAAAAGAGAAAAATTAATGTGCTTTTTTCATTCTTGTCTGGGAATGACTGAATTAAGGATGTTAGGTTGATTTAATAACAAGATCTGATGTTGTCCATTTCATTATGCATCACAAATGGGTCTTCTGAACCAAGCTGGTCATTTCCCAGACTTATGATCCAGGCCTCAAACTCCTCCTTCTCCCATGATACCTCATTCCTCCTCAGACCCTCAGAGCTCATTTGCCACTGTTTTGGAACAGACACAATTACGAGCTTCTCCACTACTTAGGTAAAAAGTTTCCATTTTTCACTTGGAATTTGTCTTTGTTTTTGCCCCTATAGTCTAGCTAAGTAGTTTAACTTTATTTACTACCTCCCCTCCCATTAAGCTACCTTAGTTTTCACTAGCGTTAGGTCCTTCCTGTCCTTTTCATGTTTTCTCCTTTCCCTTTTTCTCCTTTCTGGTTAACCTTCTCAAAAAAAAAAAAAAAAAAAAAACTTTCCCACTATCTTTTACTTACAGTTTAGTGTTAGTTAGTGACTAGTTTCTTAGAGTGAGTGTTTGTGTGAGTGCCTGACTAGCATGTCAGGCAAGCCAAAGAAACCCACTGGGTTTAAGAGGTGTGCCTCTTGTGGGCATAAGATTCCCCAATCTGAGCCCACAAGAGGTGCATCTATTGCTTGGGCCCAGGGCACTTGGATATGCCTTGCTACATTTGCTCAGCCTTCACTCCATGAGCTGTTGCTGACAAGAACAATAAGCTCATCTTGCAAGGGCTTCTTCCCTTCTTTGGAGTCCAGACTCCTTCCCAGAAGAAGCTACCCCCATCTGTTTCACCAGGGATATCTGCTTCTACTTCAGAAAAGAGAAGGAAGCTTTTGGATTCATCTGCTTTGGATCCATCTGCTCCATGCTTCTCTCCAGATCTGACAGGCCCCTCGGGTCCTGGGGATTCGGTGCCTACCAAAACCCCCACCCTTCTGTATCCATTGACCTCACATCTGAGCAGCCTCTTGGAACCATTGGAGGTTATTAGGATCCATAGCTCCTCATCTCCGGAGCAAACTTCAAGTCACTGCTGCCCAGACTGCAGGTCTCGGAGTCATACTCCACACCCTCCTCTGCTCATACCACCCGGCCAAGCATGTCACAGGTGCAGTCAACACATTCTTCTCTGTTCTTTATGCCCTCTTTGCTCTGACATTCAGAAATGGATCAGATGATGAGTAGTTTCCTTAAAGACCAGATCCAGCTGGGGATTTAGCTTTCTCCAACCCATGCTGGATCCAACCCTGATATCTAAGCCTCCTCCTCCAATCCTCTTAGCTTCAGAGTCACAGGGCCTGGTGATTCTGACTGGGCCAGCGTTGGATCATGGAATACTCCTTTCCCCACTCTGACAGTGTCCCAGACTGTCTCGGCTCCTATTCTGTGGAGCAGAGTAGGTCCCAGATCCTAGGGAATGATGCTGGATCCTCAGAGTTGGTGTCAGCTCTAGCCTTGTCCTTTTCTGAGCTGTCCCTTTCTCTGCGGTGCCTCAACCTTCAATAGCTTAGGCCTGGCACCTTCTGGTGATGTCAGAACAAGGGTGGCCTCATCTCTTTCTCCCTTAGGAGATTCGGCCTCTGGGGTGGGGTGTCAGGCTCCCCTGGCATCCTCGGCATTTCAGGTAGAAGAGAGAGCTTTCTTGACTCCTTGAGACCTGGTCCTTCATCAACCAGGCCGTTCCCAATCCACTGTGGATCAAAGCTTTGCTCTTATCCATTTGATTCATGGTCAGCCCCTCCTGGAGAGCCTCCAGCCAACCCCTCAGCAAGGGGTTCCCCTGTCTTCCAGGTCCTCCCCTCAGTACCCTGTAGAGGACATCCCCTGAAAGTGTCTGTGCAAGAGGAAGCACATTGATTCCCCCTTGGAGTCTTTAACAGAGAACATCAACTTTGATGAAGGGGAAGGGTCCACCAATCTCCAACTGATGATATCTCCTTTGTAAATATCTTAGAAATCCTGAAACAAAAGGGTGAGGGGATGTCTCAACCCCCTTCCTCAGAGGAGTCAGTGTTCCTGGAGACATTTGAGATGGGATTATCTACTTCCTGGGTGACCCCACTAGTGGACCAGCTTGTTGACCTAATCACCCACTGGGGTTGGAAGGAGCCTAACATTATGGAACCAATCCCAAAACACATGGATAAGTACCTTAGCCCCTCCCAGGATAGTCCTTTCTGGAGTAAAGGTGTCCCAGTTGATGCTATTGTGGTGCTGACAGCCTCCAAGAAGGAGTTCGACAAACAGCTCTACTGTCCACCCCCGCACAAAGAGTCTTGGGCCTTGGACAGACATGGAAAGCAGGTGTATGCCTCAGCTGCCTTTTCACTGAGAGCTTTGAATTATCTGGTACATTTCACTCACCTCCAAAGAGACCTGGTGAAGGGACTTTCCACATCTCTGGTGCAGTCATTGTCAGAGGAGAACTTCAAAAAGTTTCCACACAGCTGAATACTATGGCTTTGATTCCTAACTCCTTGATGAAGCTAATCTCTCACGTGGTGGAGGGGACCTCTTGAGCAGCTGGTTCAGGTATAGCCCTCAGACGACATGCCTGGATGAGACTATGTGGGTTTGCGGGCCCCTTCAAAGTGTCATTCATTAACACCCCCTTTGATGGCTCCTCTTTGTTCGGACCATCAGTTAAGGAGACTCTTACCTGCATCAAACAGGAGAGCAAGACTCTATCTGCAATAGGGATCAAATTTCCTTACCCCCAACAAACCTTTTCCAGGAACCAATGGAGTGGGAAGAAGATGTGGTTCTGCAAATCCCTAGACTCCTTCCTTGATTCGCAGGATGAATCCTCTTCCAGGGGCAGAGGGAAAGGATTTAATGGTAGACACTGCCCCAGAGGCAGGAGGGTCCACAGAACCATGGCTTCAGAAAATCCATCTCTGACAAGCCCTTTCAGCGCTCCTGAAGCACTGCCTGACTGTCCTACTCTGGACACAGTCGGGGCAGACTATCCTTACACCCAGTAGCCTGGACAGACATAACAAACAATGCTTGGGTGTTAAACATTATGTCCAGAGGCTACTATATTCCCTTTTCCTTTCTTCCTCCCCACACAGGGGAGCATCTCCCCAACATGTTACTGAGTCAATGGGAGAATGCCCTTCTAGAAGTGCAAAAACTTCTAGACAAAAGAGTCATCAGTGGGTCCCAACCATACAATGAGGATGTGGCACTTATGCTTCTTTTTGGTGCCAAAGAAGACCGAGGACCTCTGACCCATCCTGGATCTAAGCAGTTTGAATCTGTTAGTCAAGAAGACAAAGTTTAGAATGATTATGGTACAGTCCATTCTTCCACTTATGCGCAAGGACAACTGGATGTGCTCGGTGGATCTCTAGGATGCGTATTGTCATATCAAAATAGACAGGTGCTCCAGGAGATATCTACGCTTCTGGCTGAGGCTGATCATTACCAGTTCAGAGCACTGCCTTTTGTTGTCACCACTGCCCCCCAGGTGTTCACCAAGTGCATGGCAGTAGTTGCAGCGTATCTCTGTCTGCAAGGATTCCAGTGTTCCCCTACCTGGACAATTGGCTCCTAATGGCACCCACAAGGCATCAACTACTCTGGAATATTCAGGTAATGTTGCTCCTGTTTTGTCTCTTGGGAATCACAGTAAACATGGCAAAATCCAAGATGTTCCCAGTCCAGGACATCAAATTTATCAGGGCTCAGTTGAACACAGTAACTCAAGTTGCACCTCTCTCCTTACAGAGGATATTGTCCTTCAAGCAGCAGGTACAATGCCTTCTAGACATACCATCTCCTTCAGCTCACCTATTTCTCATAGCCTTGGGCTCCATGTCAGCTGCCATACTTCTGGTGTCTCTAGCCAGGTTCTTCATATGAGTTCTCCAGTGGACTCTGGCAGTTCAATGGTCCATCTCGTGTCACCCATTATCAACAATGATCAAACTTACTCCAATTTGCAGATGTCACCTGCAATGCTGGATGCTCACAGACAATCTTCATTAGTGCAGCCCTTTTATCCTTCCCCCTTCTTCAGCCAGAGTGACCACAAATGCTTCTCTGTTGGGGTGCGGGGGGAGCATTTTCAGGAAAGGTTGGGTCAAGGTATGTGGTCCCCTTCAGAGAAGTAATTGGCATAAATGTCCTGGAGATGAGGGCAGTCCACCTCATGTTGCAAGCCTTTCAGGACTGCATCCCTCTGGGGAGTATTGCAATCTTGACGGACAACATATCAGTGGAATGGTACATCAACAAGCAGGGGGGAACCCAATCTTACCTGCTCTGCAGAGAGGCCACGAGAGTCTGGGAATGTGCAATTGCTTCAAACTGCTTTCTCCTTGCAATGCACATCCTGGGAGAATGTAACATTCTGGTGGACAACTTAAGCAGGTTGATATTGGGTCCTCACGACAGGTTCCTGAACCAGTCAGTAACAAACAAAATCTTCAGCCATTGGGGCCAACCTTGCTGTGATCCTTTTGCATCCCCCTAACAGCAAGTGCAGCAGGTACTTTGCTATGACCCCCCCCCCCTGTGGGGGAGTCACCCAGGGACTCTGTAGTCCACAATTGGCCCCCTGGTCTCCTTTATGCTTATTCTTCAATTCTCCTGATAGCCAAAGTTCTACAGAAAGCCACCAGGCTGAAGACCAATCTTATCCTCATCACCCCTCATTGGCCTCATCAGGTATGGCTCCCCTTTCTGCGGTCTCGCAGTGAATATCCTCCATGAATACTGGATCCCAGACAGGATCTCATTTCAAATCTGACAGAACAACAGATCCCCAATCTTCAGTCCCTCAAACTAACCACTTGATTTCTCCACTTCCAGTAATTTTGCTAAAGTCCTGGCTTCCCTTTCCTGTCTGTGATATTATTCTTGCTTCTCAAAAACCCTCCATCAAGAAGGTATGTTGCAGAAAATGGAAAATGTTTTCCATCTGGGCTTCAGACAGGAATATAGACCCCTTTTCAGCCTCAGTATTGGATGTTCTTATGTTTTTGAGTTCTCTTTTCCATGAGGGCGCTAGTTTTTCTACCATAAAGGTACAACTTGGGGCTATCTCTAATTTTCACATTGGGAAGGGAGTTGGCTTTCCCTCTACCCTTTCTTCTTTCAAAGTCTGTCGGGCATTCTTAAAAGGAGGATTTCACCTAAGACCTCCAATTAAGGATTGTTCTTCCCCCTGGGATCTTACTTTAGTACTGCAAGGTCTGACCCAGAAACCCTTTGAACCTGTTAGCTCTTGCGAGCTGAAGTATTTGTCATGGAAGATGGCCTTTCCTGTGGCTATTACATCAGCCAGAAGTGTTTCAGAATTGCAGACTCTGTTTTCTCAATCTCAGTACATAACCTTTTTCAAGGATAGAGTTTCTCTCAGGATGACTCCTTCCTTCATTCCAAAGGTTTTGTAAGCAAACATGAATCACACCATTCATTTACCAGTGTTCTTTCCCAGCTACTCCAATAAAGGTGAATACAAGTTACATTATTTTGATGTTCACAAACAGTTACATTTCTACCTAGATAGGACCAGACCTCATAGAAAGTCATAGCAGTTGTTCATTGCCTTTTTGCCTTACAGGTTGGCTCAGGCTGTCTCTAAGATTGCTTTAGCAAAATGGATTATGGAATGTATTTCCACAGTTTATTCTCAGCAAGGCAAACAACTTCCCCATCCAGTTAGAGACCACTCTACCAGGATCACTGTCTACCTCTTCAGCTTTCTGCTCTAGAACTCCAACTGATGAAATCTGTGCTGCACCTACTTAGTCCTCAGTCCATACATTTGTGTCTCATTTCAAGTTGGATATAATTTCCAGAAATAGAGCATCCTTTGGTTCTGTGGTGCTGAGGCATATCCTTCCTTGAGGTCCTCCCAGGGTTTGTGTAGCTGGGGACTCTGACCTATTCATGGTGCATAATAAAATGGAACACATCAGATTAGAAGTTATGCACTTAGCATAACTTGATATCTGTGTTGTCCAATTTCATTATGCATCACTTTCCACCCCCTTCCCCCTTTCATGTGCAGCTGAGAGTGATCTATAGAATTGCAGAAACCACTGGTTCCCAGTTTGGACTCTAGTACATCTTTTGTCTCTGTACTTCTATAGTCTCTGAGATAGCCATCTTGAGGAAGGGGCAGCAAATACAATCTGAAGGTTTCAGGAGGAGTGAGGCATCATGGGAGAGGGAGGAGCTTCAGGCTTGGATCATATGTCTAGGAAATGGCCGGTTTGCATCCAAGGATGGATCCGAAGACCCATTTGTGATGCATAATGAAATTGGACAACACAGATACCAAGTTATGATAAGCACATAACTTCTATTTTAAGAGAAAGCAAGTAAATGAAAAGAATATTAGCTATTATGAGGCTTTTTTCTAGCAAATTAATGTATGCTTAATACCAGTTCAGTATCTGGCCCTTATGCCTCCATGAAAACATTCTGATAAAAAGAAATTGACTGTCAGTTTTTCCTGTCTCCAAGGAGACAATCTGGTAGAGAAATTGGCTGTCTGGTTTTCATGTCTCCATGGGTTTTCCCAACTGGGACAGGTATAGATATAAGAAAAAAACAGTTAACACTTAGTAGAAGCACAGGCTGCACCATGTGTCTTAGCATGGATAACCTTTCTTTTAGGTTAACCCAAGTCTATGAGTGTGGCTGTCAGTTTGGGCATTCGTTCCTTTTAGAAGGGTAAAACTTCACTAGTTGAAGATGTGCATAGTTTTGTGGGTTAGTGTTAAATTAATAGTTTTTTGGGGGGTATTGGGGGTCTGTTTGTTTTTTTTTTTGAAGGCTTTCAGTTAAACAAAAAGTTTTATAAGATGTGAGGTAGGCTGAAATGGATATGACAAGAAACAACTATATAAAAGTTCAACTTGCCAAACAGTGTATGCAGGTAACACAAAAGCTGGAACTAGACATTTAAGAAAAAAGATGTCATACATAAAGGGAGGGAATAATAGCATTTAATACAATGATGCCTTCTGTAATGTCTTTAAATGTCAATGATATCACAGATAAATACAAAAAAGAAAGTACAGTGAACTATATTAAAAATGTAGAGCGCAAATAGCTATGTTGCAGGAGAAACACTTGGAAAGAAGTAAACGTGTGAATTTGATAAAGAAAGGCTATCAGGATGGTAATGCAGCAGAATATCTGGGACAAAGGAAAAGAGGAGTACTTATATTAATTGCAAGAGGAGCTCTAATAGTGATAGAAGAGGATAAAAAAGATAATGACAGATTTGTAGTGCTAAGGGGCTACTGGCCAAGGAGTAGGATTTCACTGGCATGCATTTATATTCCACCTAAAACTGCTATAAGGGAGTTTAAGAAAATTCTGGAAGAAATAATCAGTTTTCAGCAAGGAATATTATATATAGGTGGTGACTGGAATTTGATTTGTATCTGTGAAGATGTGTTTGGGGGGCCCAGAAGTTCAGATTGAATTTGCATATTATACCCCAAGATATAAAAATTGGGCTAGGCTAGAACAAATTTACATTTCACAGGAACATGTGCATTTAATCAAAGATCTTGATGTGCACCCAATAACTATTTCAGATCATGCACCAATAATAACTAAAATAAAAACACAGGGCAATGAAATAAAAATGAGACACTGGGTCTTTCCCACTTACCCGTTGAAAAGAGAGGAATTTAAGGAATGAGTTTTGGAGGTATTTGAGAGGATAGAAATTACTTCTGAAAATATAGCTAGGGAGTGGGATAAAATTAAGGTGGAGTTTAAAAATAGGGTAAAAATAAAAGAAAGGGCACTATGGTTAAGAAGTAACAAGAACTATTTAGAGGGACTGACAAATGTTAAAGTATTGCAGAATAGGGGGAATCTCACAGAACAAGAAGAGGATCATCTGCAGAATGCTAAGCAGAAAATAAGAGATTACCTTGATAAAATACACAGATTTAGAAAGATTGCTGTTAAGCAATTGTTTTTGATAATAACACTAGAGCACAAAAAACTTTTAGAGTTATGACTCAGGCAACAAAAAGCAGAAAGGACTGTCACCAAGCTTAGGGAGCCTATAACGAGGAAGGTAACAAGAGATCATGTAGAGGTATTAGAAATACTGTAGACATTCTACAAAAGTCTGTATAAAGCAGAGAAATATAGAAATCAAGAAAAGATACAAATGGAAATGTTTATGGAAGAATTAAATATGCCAAGGTTAGAGGCAGATGAGGCTCAGTTATAAAAATCATGGGAAAGTCCCCAGGAATAGATGGTATTCCAGTGGAAGTTTGGAAGTTAGGAGGGAGAAAACTGATAAAAATCAGGAAGGTTTTGTTTAACAGTATTTTAAGAGCAGAAGAAGTTCCAACATCTTGCAACAAAGCAGTGGTAGCTGTAATACCTAAAGAGGGTAAAGATCCATCAGATCCAGCTTCATACAGGCCCATTTCAGTACTAAACCATGATTATAAAGTGTTCATATCCATAATGGCTAAAATAATGGAAAAGTAATGTCAAACTTGATAGATATGGATCTGTGTGGTTTTGTGGACAGGATGCAAACATCGGACAACCTTAACAGAACATTGATGATACAGAGGGAAGCATAATGTAAGAAACTAACATTGTTGTTGGTGGATCTTGATGCAGAGAAAGCATTTGACAGAGTAAGCTGGGACTTTATGAGCAGGGCAATGGAAGCATTTGCATTTCCTGAAAAAAATTGTAAGGTTGATTCTGAGGATATATGAGGGATCAGAGGCAAAAATTAAAGTGGGTGAGACCCTCTCTGATAATTTCTGCTTGAGCAAAGGGACCAGGCAGGAGTTTCCTCTTCCCCCATTGTTATTTGCATTTTATTTAGAACCACTGGCAAAGAAAATAAGGGACTCAGAAATTTAAGGATATAATTGGTATGGTAGTCAAGAAAAGCTGGCTCTGTGTACAGATATAATTTTATACCTGACAAAACCAGAAAGAGATATTAGTATTGTGGAACATTTTGAGACAGTTTCAAATATTTTCAGGATACAGAATTAATGAAGCTAAAACAAAGGCAGTAGCAATAAATTATGTACCCACATATGAATCGGTTTATCAATATCCATATTTATGGGGACAGGTCTGTATTATTTCTTCGACAGCTTAGGTTGTAGAATGCTCAATGATCGACACCTAAGAGTCGAAGTTTCAAAATCGCGAACGGCCATATAAGCGAATTCTTTCCTCGGGAAAGAATTCGCTAGGCTGTCCCAAAATAAAATTAACTTTTCAACCTAAATATAGTGGGGGGCTTCACCCCTCACACCCCCTAACTAAATATTCCAACTTCAAGATCGCTCTACATTGGGGAAAGGGCAAATCCCCGATAACGGCCAAGTGAATTCTTTCCCGAGGAAAGAATTTCCTTATATGGCCATTCGTGATTTTGAAACTTTGACATTTAGGTATTGATCATTGAGCATTCAACAACCTAAGCTGTTGAAGAAATAATATAGACCCTATGAGGACATGATACAATGAAGTATTTAGGAGTATGGATTAAAAATGATTCCGGTGTGGTAGCTAAGGTTATGTGGGAAGTGACTAAACAAAAGATAATACAAAAACTGAGAAAATGGAAGCTTTTTATATGGATATGGATAGTAAGATACAAGCATATAAAATGTTTTTCATCCCATTAGTCTTAAACACAGGTCAGGCATATTTTTATCAACCAGAGGAGAAGTTGTAGATAGTAATTAATAAACAACTTAAGGTCTTTATCTGGGAGGGAAAGACAGTAAGAGTCAAGTGAGATAAGCTGATTCTTCCAGTAGAACAAGACAGATTGGGATTACCTGATTTGATGGGGTATTTCATAGCTACACAGTTAAGGCTTCAATACATAGCACAAACAGAACACAATAATTCAAAGTGGAAAGGAATGATGATGGAATAGGGGGGAGCACAATAAACAAGGAGAGACTGGATTTTGGATGCATGCCTTTAAGGAGAATAACAAAAATCATACAGAATATGAAGTAGCAGGAAGTATCCTAAGAACTAAGCCAACAAAGGAATGGAGAAAGGAGATTCTGCTGCTAAGGATGACTGCAATTAGGGATATGGACAATAGGCAAGAGGTGGTTGGAATTTACTGGAGAAAATTAGCAAAGGAACCAAGGTATTAGGAGTAAATAACTAGTGAGGAAACGATGACAGAATGGGAAGACACCAAGAATTTGTTTGGACTGCAGGTTAGAGATTGCCTTCCCTATCAAGGAGTGATATCAGAGTATAGGCAAAGAGAAAGAAATAGGGGGGTCCTAAATGAAAGACCAGCACTGGTAGAGTTTTTGGTAGAATCTAGAATAGAATCTGCCATTTAAAAGGAATAATTAGTACAACATATAAAATATTGCATGATAACTGTAAGAATCAATCAGAGGAGGTTAGAAAGAATTGGGAAGGGTGACTGGATAAGCAATTCACAAAAAAATAATGGGAAGATATATGTAAGTCTCCCAAATATGCAACAAAATCTAGAAAATGTAGGATTTTTGCTTGGAAATATTTACATAGATATTTTTATACCCAAAGTAGACTCCAGATATATTTTCCTCAGGTAGATAGCAAATGTTAGTGGCATGAAGAGGGAAGAAAGAGGTAATTGGGAACATATTTTCTGGGAATGCAGTGAGTTGATGACTTTAGGGATTTCCTGCATGATGCACTGCTGGAGATGCTGGGTGGGCAGATTGGTGTAATGAGGGAAATGATTTTTATGAGTTATGGTACAGAATTGGAATTGCCTAGACATGGTAAAGCTTTGCTGTGTCTAATTATGGTGACTGTCAAAAAAGCAAATGGAAATCAAAATCTAAACCAACTATACTAGAAGCTGTGAATATAGTAACAGATAAAACAACTGGAATTGAGACATTTAGAAAAGGGTAGAAGCAAACTACATAGGAAAAAAAATGGAAATTGTGGGAACAATACATACAAGGAAGGAATGAGGTTTAAAAGAAGGCAGGACTTAAATGATCTATGTAAGGCTTGAATGAAAATTACTGGGTAGATTATAAATGATGTATAATGTTGGCAACTGGGAGTATGTCAGTATGGTTTGTGATGCAGAAATGCTCGCAACTAGAATTGTGTCAGTGTGGTTGGGTTTCATTTATATAAATGTATGATTTCCTATGTTGTAAGTGATGGTTTAATAAAGATTTTTCTTGTTTAAAAATGACAGGAATTGAATAATTTATGAAATGTTGCTTAGGTTATATGATATATAGCAATATATGTGAAGTATGATATTTGTAAACGCAAACTTGTTAACTCATTACATCTGAGTCACACCTACAGGTGCATCTGCAGTTAACTCCTACTGATGCCTCTAGGCATCAAGTATTGCTTGTTCATATTTGCATCAGTAATTGTAAAACCATTCTATGTACAAAGTTTTAAAACATTTCATCTTAAAGCTTACACAATGGCAAACTCAACTGCATTAATATTTGACCTCTGTCTAGTGCAGGTAAATAGATAACTGTTGTTTTTATGATATTAATTTATATAAATATAATTTTCATATTTTACTAAATATCTCAACAACCAAGTAACACAGGCAGAACTCCTTAGCATCATATGAAAGCTAGATTAATAAAATGTTGCTGACAGTATGTGTTTAACTAGAGTGGTTTATGAGATATTGTAAGTTGTTCACAAAATATTATAAATGTAATTGTTACTGTAGGCACAGGCAAAAACAAAACCACTGCACCAGATAAAGTCCAAGCCAGCACCCAAAAATATAATGCAAGAAATCCAAGCAGGTAAATGACATGCATGGCATAAAACCAAACAGTTTATTTAGTAAAAAAACATGTAAGCGCTTTCGCATAGTATTCGTACGCTTCATCAGACATAAAATATCACAAGCCTAAACATTTTAAACACTCTTAAACCAATCACTGCTAGCAACCTATGGGAAGAGACAATTTTAAAGCAATAAATGTATCATTGGGGAAGGACATTGTGGTCTTAGGTCTCACAACTTGTGAGTTAGATACAACAGCCATGCCATTGTCATTAGAAATGCTGGCTGCATCCAAAGAAGAAGAAGAATGAACATTAGTAATTAAGGTGTTTCAGGCCCTGCCCCATTACATTCCTGAACAAAATTAGAGTCTTTAGATGGAACACCTGCAGCACTCACAGATTTAACAGACTTGTGCTCTTTACCATTATACCAGGAAAAAAACATTGCTTGCTTTAAAATCTCTCAAATCTCTCTCCAGCTTTGTCATTTTTTGCTGCTGTACTTTAAGTTCAAAAGATGTTACAAAATTTGTAATTTCCTTTATGACTTTATCTACTACAGTTCTAAGTACAGTTCACACAGTTTCCTTTTTGTCAAGTCAAGTTCAGTCACAAAATTTTCTTCAACTTGAACAGAATTAGCAACAACTACATATAGCCATAATTAGTTTCTAAGTTCAATTTTTGCCATTTAGATAGTAAATCTGGATACATTTTCCAAAACATCAGTATATTTGCAACAACATGATGAGATGGTTTATGTATGATGCATATTATACTGTTTAGATATCTGCAATATATGCCTTATTTATTATATCTGAAATCTTTTATATAAGTTGTGGTTGGAACATACTAAGAATGTACTTATTTTGCTAACGTATTAGGTTATTTTAAATTACTTGGTTTCCACTAATTATGTAACTGGAGGGAAAATGCTAGCAGTGATTGGTTTAACAGTGTTTAAAATGTTTAGGCTTGTAATAGAATTTTATGTCTGATGAAGCATAGGAGTACTACGGAAAAGCGTTTACATGTTTTTTACTAAATAAACTGGTTTTATGCCATGCATGTCCTTTGCCTGCTTGGATTTCTTGCGTAACTGTGACTCTGTTTACTGTGACTTATAAAATTCTGTTTATGTCAAAGGAAAAAAACTTCAAAGACCAATACACGTAAGGTTCAGTTAAGGCACATTTAATAACGCTGCAAGGAGACAAAAACATGCAAATACAAGGATTTGTCTAACTACTAACAGGAAACATGCTATTCTTATACTGTTTTACATGACATGGCCTTCTATGGCTGACGTAATCAAACACAACTTTCAGTATTGTTCTACAGCAGATGTTACTCAGATTTTCTGCTGACATGACTAGATTTGTGAGAAACTTTTTGAGAAAAACAACCTGGTCTTGGTGGGCACTAATCCATTTACAGTCTTCTATTGTACAGTGTTACATTTCAAGGTACTTTTCTAACTCAGATACAAGCAAATGCTGATTGCAGTTCATATTTTCAAGCAGGCTTTGTCCTAATTATCTATAGCTTCTACAGCTGTGTATTTTCTCACAGCACAAGCGGAACTTCTTGTCTAAGTTTCATACAAGTAGTATTGTTCTATTCATTATTTTCCTAACATAAGCAGGAATCATCTGCTTCTCAGTAAATTTCCAAGGCACAAGCAAGATTTTAGCTAACAATACAAGGTCAGAAAGCATCTGCAGTTTGTACAGATTTATGCAGTATGAAATAGAATAAATGTGTTAACCCTTTTCAAGCTCTAAATGCACTAAGCATATTACTAATACACACAAAATAACAGTCCTCTACTTTAGTAGTAACCTTGCTATGAATATACACTCGCCCTGCATGAAACATTTTTCTATCAATTATAGACAGTTGCTTATAAAGAACAGAATGATATTTTACTTCATCAATTGTTTTGTGCATCAATCCAAGAAATTAATCATAATTTGTATTACAATAAAAATCTACATTGTTACCTTTAGTGTAACATTTATAAGGAACAGTCACATTGCAATTGCTCCAACCCACTTGAACAGTATCGTTTTTATAAAAACACACAGTTCCCTTTTGTGGAACAGACAAGTGCAATGCTATTTTATCTTGTGATGTAATGGTTGAGGTATCATAAATCAAGTTCTCCCAGGTCTCATTGACCCCTAGGGGGACTGTAGTCATTAATAACCCCCTGTATGCTGTCGGCAAAGCTGTGCAAATCCAACAATTCGCAACATTGAAAGTCTCAGCATACACATATTTAATTGCCTGGTAAGTGTTAAAGTTTGAATGCCAGTCTTTGAGTAACGTTCACATTTATTCAGTTCAGTCTTTGTGGCTGGGAAAAGGAAAGGCCACAACAAAAAAAGTATTGCCACTAGTACAGTTAACAGGATGATTATGCAATTCGTCTGAGGAAAGTGTTGTTCTGCATTCCTGCTTCTTCTGGACTCTATCATTTTTACTCTTGGCATGTAACAAGATTTTTGTCCAGTTCAAAGTTTTTTACCAGTTTGCAGTGCGTCAGGTGGATCCAGGAGGCACGCTCCACTATCTTGACTGCAGTGGGTGTTGACAGAAGCACTTGATATGGACCTTCCCACTTTGGTGACGCCCAGTTCTTTTTCTTTACTGTCTTCACCCAGATCCAGGTACCCGGGGGCACTGCCACTTCTGACGGTCTGATTTGTTCTTTATCTGAAACAGAATTTGACTGCAACAAATGTTTAGAATTTAACAGGTTTCGCATATACTCAGCTAGTGTACTGTCAACTTCCTGGTCTGCGGGCATGAGAGATTTCCACTGAGGTATATAATAAGCCCTTCCAAATAGTTTTTCAAACGGAGTCAATCCTTTTGCATTCGGAACAGTTCTCATGCTCAACAGTGCCAGGGACAGACAGTACACCCAATTTCTCTGTGTTTCTACTATTAACTTCCCTAGCTTATTCTTTAAAATCCCATTATGCCTCTCTACTAGCCCTGCAGATTGTGGGTGATACGCACATTGATTTTTTAAAGAAATACCAAAATGTTTACTTAACTGTTGTATGGTCTGATTTACGAAGTGTGTGCCATTGTCACTGTAGATCCTTTCCGGAATGCCGAATCTAGGGATGATTTCTTTAACAAGAACTTTTGCCATGGGTGCAGCATCTGGATTTTTAGTCAGAAAGGCTTCCACCCATCTGGAAAACATATCTACAATGACAAGACAATACTTCTTATTTTCACATTTGTTCAATTCTATAAAATCCATACAGATAGTATGAAACAGATACAGTGGTGTAGGGAAACTCCCTTGCTTGGGCTTTAATGCCCCTTGTGCATGATGTTTATTACAAACGTGGCACATCGAGCAGAATTTTTTAGAGTAATTTAAGAATCCATATGTCGTGAACATTTGGTTCACCAGCTTTACCATCCCCCCTGTTGTGACATGGCACTGCCCATGGCTCAACAAAGCTGCATATCTAAACAAATTAGATGGCAATATCGGTTTCCCTTCTTTAGAGATGTACAGCCCCTTTTCGAGAATTGCTCCTCGTTTTACCCATCGTTGTTTTTCAGCTTGCATAGTAAGTGTCTGCATTGTCTTTAACATCTCTAAGTCTAAAATCTCAGAGGGTGTAATTCCTCATTCAAAAGAAATACTTCTGAAGCTGCCTGCTTTGCAGCTGTATCAGCTCTCGCATTACCTTTTGAAATCCTGTCCTGTTGCTTGGTATGAGCTGTGCATTTACAGATAGCTACTTTCTGAGGTAACTGAATAGATTCTAAAAGATCTAAAATAAACTCTGCATGATTGATTGGTTTGCCAGTAGATGTTATCATACCTCGATTTTTCCACTGTTGCGCAAAAACATGTACAATAGAAAAAGCATACTGGCTGTCAGTAAAAATGTTCACACATTTACCCTTTGCTAAGATACATGCCCGTGTCAAGGCAATCAATTCTGCTGCCTGCGCAGATAAATTGTGTGGTAAAGATTTTGCTTCTATAATGTCAGTATCAGAAACTACTGCATATCCTACTAGGTTCTGTCCTGCAGGACCCCTTTTGCACGAGCCATCCACGTAGTATATCACCTCAGCATCATCCAAGGGCACATCCATGAGATCTTTTCTAGGCAGTGTCTTTTGCTCAATTACTTGCAGGCAGCTGTGTGGTGTGCCATCTGCAGGGGTTGGGAGCAAGGTAGAAGGGTTCACAGTCGTACATTGCTCAATTGTCATATGAGGTTGGCTTAACAATATAGTCATACAGGAAAGATGCCTAGCAGGGGAAAGATATACTACCTTCTCTTGCAGTAAAATAATTGTGACTGCATGAGGCACTCTCAGTGTGAGAGGGTGGACCAAAACTACTGAGGCCGAAGCCTGTGCTGCCATTGCAGCTGCAACTACTGCTTGTACACAGTGAGGTAAAGACCGTGCCACTGGGTCCAGTTCTGATGAATAATATGCAATAGGGCGTTGCTTGTCCCCATGCTGCTGTGTTAACACTGATGTCATATAACCTTGCTTACAATCTACAGTTTGGAAAAAATGTTTATGATAGTTTGGTAATCCCAAAACTAATGAGGACACTATTAACTGTTTCAGTTTGCAGAAAGCAAACTCTGCCTCTGGTGTCCATTGTAACAAATCCTGTGCTGCCATAGGCTTTTTATAAATCAGGTTAGTCAACGGTGCAGATTCCAAGGCATAGTTTGGAATCCAACTCCGACAAAATTTAGTCGTACCCAGGAAGGACATCATTTCCTTCTTGGAAGTGGGTTTTGGTGCTTGCAAAATCGCTACTTTTCTGTCCTCATCTAATGTCCTACCCTCCTTGGATATTACATATCCTAGGTATTTAACTTGTTTTTTCCAAAGCTGCAGTTTATTTTTGTTTACTTTATGTCCTTCAGTGGCTAAAAATTGTAATAGCGCTAGGGTATCTTCTTTACAATCTTGCTGGGTGGGGGCCACCAGCCGGATATCATCAACATAAAGCAAAATCTGGCTACCTCTCGGTGGGGTAAATCCCACTAAGTTACTTGCCATTTCTTGTGAAAATATTGTCGGACTTTCACAATATCCCTGTGGTAGTCGCGTATATGTATACCTTTTCCCCTGAAATGTGAATGCAAACCAATACTGGCTGTCCGGGTGTATCGGTATTGAAAAGAATGCATTGCTGATATCTACCACAGAAAAATATTTCTGTTGAGGTTTTAAATCATTCAATAGGGTGTGTGGGTCTGGCACCATAGGTGCCCTTGGTATTACTGCGTCATTTACAGCTTGTAAATCTTGGACCATATGCCACTCTCCATTCGCTTTCTTAACAGGAAATAAGGGTGTGTTACATGGTGAATCAGGAGATTCCACCAGCACCCCTTCCTTAAGTAAAGCTGCTATAATAGGTTTGATTCCCACCTCTGCATCTTTTCTTAAGGGACACTGTCTTTTTTGTGGTCTAAATGCTGACTTTGGCATAATAGTAACTAGTCCCACTGTACGAATAAGTCCTACATCTGATTTTCCCGTTGACCAGAGAGTTTCTGGTATATTCTGTAAGGCATTCTCTTCCTCCTTCAATAGGAGTGCTAATCAGGTGTCCTTGCTAGACTGCAAGAGTACAGCTGGGTGGGTCTGAGTTATCCAATTCAACTTCTGCATTTGTATTCCCTGTTCTGACAGTTCTAACTCTGTCTGTTTCTCCCATCTCGTGACTTTTTCTCCCAAGTCTACCCATTTTACATTTTTGTCCTTAGCTAAGCTAACATGTGGTAATCGATTAGATTTATAAAGTGCAAAGAACTCCTGGGGCAATGAACAGCTGGCTACACTGTTCCCTTCTGTGTCCCAGTACAGATTATGTAATATCAATCTGTTTGCACGATTTCTAAACAATTCTTGCTCATATTCCTTATCAGGTCCTGGTGTGTTACAATAATACAGAGTACAGTGCAACAAATGCTGTTTATCAATGTCAAGGGAGGGGAACTTGCTGATGGCTACATTCATCAACTCTTCCGTCACTGCCCCTGGACCAGTCGTAACCAAGTCCTGGCTGTACCAATAAAACATATCACCCTCCTATTGCACTGCAAAGGTATCAATTTGTCACTGTGCTTCCATACCCTGCATAGTCGGAACTACTGCTATACTAAATAGCTGCATAAGGTCTCTACATCTTCTGTGCCAATGTTGTTATTCCCTTTTCTCCCTTTTGTACCATTGTTGGCATTATACCTTTCTGCCTTCTTTGCTGAGTGTATTTTTCATTACGGCTGACAAGCCTACTGGTTTTAAGGAATGTTCTTCCTGTGGGCATAAGATCCCCAATTAAGATGCCCAACAGGAATGTATCTATTGCCTTAGATTGGCCCAAGTTGAGGTGGAATGTGAAATCTGTGCATGGCTTAATCACAAGGCAATGGTTGAGCAGCGTACCGAGCTGGTGTTGAAAGGGTTCCTACCCTCTACTTCTTCTTCCTCAACTGGAGCTCCCCGTTCTTCTAAAAACTCTTCTGAGAAGTCCAAGGAGGATTCATCTTTTAAAGGCAAAGAGTCTAGGAAGTGATCACCCGATCATTCTCCTTCCTTCATTTTGGATTTGGCTCTGCCTGAAAAAGTTTCCAAGCCGTTGGATACATATGGTTCCTCGGATCCAATAAGAGCCAAATCTAAATCTCTAGTCTACCACTCCTCTGGTTTCACTTTTGACCCATTACCTTCTATGATCCATTCTCCTTTCTTAGAGGAGACCCCTCAAAGAGCTTCCAGGCCACCCTCAGTCTCTTCATCCCTCAGATCAAGTAGGAACCTAACTGAAACAGATGTGGAGAGGATGAGGAGTAAATTCCTCTGGGTCCTTATTCAGTTTGGAGTTTTGCTCTCTCCATCTTCCATCCTACCCGTGAGCCTACCACCAGCCCAAACCCAACTGTTGACTCCTACTCTGATCTGACTTTTGCTTTTGGAGCCATTGGTCTTGAGAGCTCTGAGTTTGTCTTTCTCAAATCTGAAGGCATGATCTTTGTCAACTCCAATAACATCTCTGATCCAGTCAGTACCGGCAGTGTCAGAGCCTGCAGGATCTCAGAGCTGTAGTGTCAGCACCAGCTCTGTGGGGTTGGATTCAACTCCTTTCAGAGCTGTCTGTTCCTCTCAGGGCCTTGGCATTGGACAGCTTGGCTCCAACCTCTATGTTGAGTTAGGATTGTGGTGATGTTCTGAGCCATTCTGGGCAGGTGTCTTCAGCTCCTGCCAAGGTGGCCCTTGCTTCTCCCATGGATTCTGCCTTTGGGACAGTGGAGAGAGTGTTTTCCACCTCTGTGGACAAGGCATACTTGTCCCTCTCGGGTCCACCCTCTTCACCACTGTCGGCTTTGGTCCCTGACTCTCTTCATCCTGTACCATTAGGGAAGCTGTCTCATTCTAGTCTGGAGACAGCCCTTATCCAGGACTCTGTTCACACTTCTGAGTCCTCCCAGAGCATCCCACCAGGAAGCCTTCTCAAAGCATATATGCAAAAGGAGGTACTTAAATTCCCCACTGGAATCCTGACAGAAGGAAGAGAAGGGTCCCCCAGATCACCACTTGAGGATATTTCCTTCAGTAAAATTCTCAAACCTTTGTGGCAGAAAGGTAGTTGTTCTTCCAAACACCCCCCCCTTCCCAGTAGAAGTCAGTGTTTCTCGAGCTTTTCAGAGCTGGCTCAGCTATGTCCTGGGTAGTTACCTGGCAATGAGATGGTGGGCCTCATCTCCCACTGAGTTTGGAAGGATCCAGATTTCATGAGCCTATTCCCAGGAGGCCAGATAAGGACCTTGTTGTGCCTAAGGATCAAGCCCATTGGAGCAAGTGTCCCCCAGAAGATGCTATGGTGGTATCAGAGGCCACCAAGAAAGAACTTGCTGAACAAAGTTCTTTTGTCTATCCTCTGAAGAGAGAGTCCAAGATGTTGGGCAGGTTTCGGAAGCAGATTTATGCATCAGTGATCTTTTCTTTCAGGTCACTTAACTATTTTGCGTACTTTACAAGATTTCTGAGGGACTTGATCAAGAAGTTTTCCAATGCCCTCTTGGGGTCCATGCTTCCTGTTGGCAGTGCATATCCTGGAGAAGTCCAACATGCTAGCAGACAAACTGAGGAAGTCCATCTTACTCCCTCATGAGTTGTCTCTCAATCCTGTGATGGTGGAAACAATTTTTCATCAATTGTGCTGTGCTGTGATCTTTTCACTTATCCCTTCAACTCCAAGAGAAGCAAGTATTTTGCCTTGTTCCCACTGACAGACTCCCTAATTCATGATTGGCTCTTGGGCTCCTATAAGCTTTCCCTCCTACACCTCTAATTCTCAAATTTCTTCAGAAAGCATCTCACTGGAAGAGCAGACTAATACCCATTTTCCCCATCTGACCTTGATAAGTGTAGTACCCCTTCTTGTGGTCTAAATTAGTACACCCCCCTTTGGTGTTGTATCCAACCCAATATCTCTTTTCTCATCCATCAGGGATAACTCGTCCTGAAATTCAGACCCTCAAACTGACTACATGGTTTCTCCCTTTCCAATGATGGAAGACAGTCCAGGCTTTCTTCCACAGTCTGACATATCCTCATATCTTCATAGCCTCTCAGAAAGATTCTAGTAGGAAGGTATTTAGGAGCAAATGGAAAAGATTTTCCCATTGCACCTTTCAGAGGCAATTAGATTGATCTGAAGTAGTTGACTTCATTTGGTCATCAACCTGTGAGTATTCAGATCTGGATCGAATCAGAGATAGCCACTTCATCAACTTCTGATCCGAGCTCCAAGCTCCTCTCCTTACCCATAATGCCCCCCCCCATCTCTTTCCTTCCCTCAGATCTTGTTTGCCATTTTCCAAGCCAGCAGCATGGTCTTGAGCTCCAAGTGAGTTAGTGCTTTTTGGGTAAGTGTTCAGCTTGTTTGTTAGTTAGCTTTGGCTAATATTGTTGTTTTACCTCCCTTACACCAGCGTCTATGTCGTCGGTTCAAAAAAAAAAAAAGATATTTTGTCTATTCATTGTTGTTTTCCCTTCTTTTCCCTGACAGTTAAGCTAGTGTGTGTGTGTGTGTGTGTGTGTGTGTGTGTGTGTGTGTGTGTGTGTGTGTGTGTGTGTGTGTGTGTGTGTATTTCTTAGGCCATCCTTAGACATGGCTGATGTTCCAAAGCCTGTCTTCAGGAAATGCTCAGAGTGTGGCCATAAGCTTTCACCAGATGATGGCCAGACTCTGTGTGCTATTTGCTTGGGTGTGCCTCACCTATCTACGGCCTGCACTATTTGCTCGGGATTTAATCCCAGAGCCCTCAAAGACAAAAGGGCTAATTTTGTAATTAAAGGGCTCTTTCTAGCTTCGGGGATGGCTGTCCCTGCCTCATCTTCAACAGTAGCGGCCACTACTGTCTCTTCGCCCTCTCAGGCCTCCTGGGCTCATACCCCTGTTTCTAGACCATTGGACCCAGACAAGAGACAAAAGGATAGGCCCAGAAAGTGGCCTCCTGTCTGCTCAGAACAGTCGGTGCTTCCAGCTAAGACTAGAACTCCTCCAAGGCCCAGCACCCCTCAGCTCTGTTCTCCGAGGTTTTCACCAGAGGTGATGGTGTCTCAGGCTCCTTCGAGAGCCTCCCCTCACCAGCACTCCCAGCCAGTGTCAGTGGCTTCCTCTTCCCAGTCCACCCGCAGTCTTTCAGAGTCAGAAATGGACAGGATTATGCAGATGTTTATCTGCACCCAGATCCAGATGGGGGTTTTGCCAGCCCCCTCTCCCTCTGGAGTGGGGGCTTCTCAGCCCTTCTTTGCCCCCATCACTCCTTCACCAATCCGGCCATTGGTTTTGGGGTCCTTGGATCTGAGAGCCCTCAGGGTCAGAGGGCCGGTGCCAATGGTACCAAGTACCTTGACTCTAGCCATGGCCTTGAGCTTGTCAGATCTGACTGAGTCAGATCCGAGCTCTTGGAGCCATAGCCTCAGCGTCGGATCCAAGGGGTTGCTGTTGGCTCTGAGTCTGTTGGAGCGTAGCCTTCCCATTGGCATTTCAGCACCAGTGGGCTTGGCTCTGACTCCTCTGTTGGACACAAGGAGGGTGGCTCCTTTGTTTGTTTCTCGGGATTCCCACTCTCCCTTTGACATGGTGGAGATGGTCCTCTCGACGGGGTTGAAGCCTCTGACCATTTCCTCTTTGGAATCCACCCCAACTCCCTTAGTTCTGGGTACAGCTCCATCCATCCTGTCCTCGCAGGGACCACCTGTGCTCAGTTTTCCCCAAGCAGCACCCACTGAAGAGCAACCCCCTGTTTGTGAGTCCACTCCGGAGAGTGCCACCAAAGATGTCCCTCGCAAACAGATGTGCAAAAGAAGGCACCTGGACTCCTCCCCAGAGTCCCTCACTGAGGACACAGATTTGGAAGAAGGGGAAGGCTCCCCCAAGTCACCCCCTGATGATGTCTCCTTTGGTGACATCATGGAACTCTTTTGCCAAAGGGGTGGTCTGCCACAAAGCCATCCTCTGATGAATCAGAGTTCCTGGAGGCTTTTGGCATGGGCCCATCTACTTTCTGGGTGTCCCCTTCCATGGATCCTGTAGTGGACCTTATTACTACACAGGCATGGAAGGAATCGGACACCATGGAGCCTATTCCAAAGCATTCAGATAAAAGTTTGAGTCCCCCCTCTGACAGAGATAGCTGAAGCAAGGGGTCCCTAGTAGATGCTATGGTGGTGGCAGCCACTACCAAGAAAGAACTGTCTCAGGAAAGTTCTACGGTTCATCCTCCTGACCGAGAGTCACGGGTGATGGACCATCTGGGGAAGGAGGTTTAAACGTCAGCTACCTTTTCCATAAGGGCTCTGAATTATTTGGCTCATGTTATTTGCATTCAGATGGACCTGGTGAAGGAGGTGGCTGAGTCACCCATGGAGTCCATGTCACTGAAGGATAAACAGACCTTCTCCGCATGGATGGCCACTCTGAAAGCAGTATCGAACATGTCCATGCGTCCCCTTTCACATGCCACCAAAGGAGTAGCAACGGCTGCCGGTTCCGGCATTGCAATGAGGAGATAAGCCTGGCTTCAGCTGTGTCAGTTTACAGAACCCTTTAAGGCATCATTTGCTAATGCCCCTTATCATGGTTCTTCCCTGTTTAGGAAGTCCATGCATGAGACACTTGTCCAGAGTGAGAAGGATGGGAAGATGCTGTTTGCCATCTGGATCTGCTTCTCAAGCCCTCAAAAATCCTTCTCAAGGAATCAGCGAGGGCAAAAGAAGATGTGGTTCAGAAAATCTCAGTACTCCCAAGACACTCAGGACTCATCTTCCCCCAGAGGCAGAGGGAGTTACAACAGACGCCGGCTCAGAGGCAGAGGGAGTCTGAGTAATTTTGGGTCTCAAGAACCTTTCTAGGACAGGCCCATGCAGCAGCTCTGAGCAGTTGCCTGACTGCTCGTCTCTGTAGGCAGTCGGGAGTCGTCTTTCATTGCACATAATGGCATGGGAGTCTGTGTCAACAGACCGTTGGGTGCTACAAATCATATCCAGAGGTTATTGCATTCCCTTCATGGTACCACCTCTTCCCCCAAAACACCTCCCAGATGTTCCACCAGTGCAAAGGGAGGTTGCAGCACTTGAAATAGAAAAGCTGCTAAGGAAGTGAGTCATCCAACCCATCCCCCCAGACCAGTCTGGATTGGGCATCTATTCCAGGTTCTTTTTAGTGCCAAAGAAGACAGGGAATCTAAGACCCATTTTGGATCTTTCAACCTTGAACCTGACAGTTGCCAAAGAAATGTTCTAGGTGGTCACCTTGCAATCCATCCTGACCTACCTGCAGGAAAAAGATCGGATGTGCTCCATAGACCTCCAGGATGCATACGATCATATAAAGATGCACAGACATTCCAGGAGGTTTCTCCACTTCCGGATAGGTCCCATTCATTATCAGTTTCTAGCCCTCCCCTTTGGTCTCACCACAGCCCCCAAAGTGTTCACCAAGGTTATGGCAGTAGTAGCCACTCACTTGGGACTTCAGTGAATGCAGGTCTTCCCATACCTGGATGATTGGCTCCTTGCTAACCCCACCAAGTGTCTACTCTCTCTAGCCAGAGACTACATTCTGAGGTTAATGAGTCTTCAGGGGATCACAGTCAACACAAACAAATCATCTCTGAATCCAGTCCAAACTCTGGAATTTATAGGGGCATGACCAGACACAGTTCGGATGAAGGTCTGTCTCAACCTGGAGAGAGTTCAGAGCTTACATCTCCACATATCATACATCATCCAACCTCGTCTTTCCTCTGTGGAAGCGGTGTTATGAGCTCTTGGGTCTATGGCAGCTACCATCACTCTTCTTCCATGTGCTCCCCTACATATGTGGGTCCTGCAGTGGACATTAGCAGTCCAATGGTCTCTGTTAGACCTACCATTGACTCACCCTATACACATAAGCAGGGCTTGCAGGGAGTCTGTTTGCTTGTGGATGCACTCCTTGGACCTAGTCGAGGAACGCCCATTTATTGCAGCCCCTCCCCAAGCCACGGTGACCACGGACACCTCCCAGCTAGGGTGGGCGGGGGTCATTGTTCGGGAAAAACAGTCCAAGGCAAGTGGTCCCTGAACAAGACCAAGTTGCATATCCTAGAGATGAGGGTGGTCCTTTTAGCATTACAGGCCCTTCATGCCTTTCTCCCTCTGGGAACTATTGCAATACAGTCAGACACCATGTCAGTAGTCTGGTGCATCAACAAGCAGGGAGGAACCAGATCTTACCCTCTTTGTCTTGAGGCCATGAGAGTGTGGGAATGGGTGATTTCCACCGGCCGTTTTCTAGTAGCAATATACATTCCGGGGTAGTCCAACATACTAGTGGACAAACTGAGCAGAACTATTCTGATGCCTTATGAGTGGCCTCTGAATCCTTCTGTAGCGGAGCAGATCTTCCTCAAGTGGGGTCTGTCTTGCTGTGATCTCTTAGCATCTCCTTCCAATGTGAAGTGCAGCGAGTTCTTTGCTCTGATCCCCCTGCAGGGGAAAATCCCCAGGGATGCTCTAGTCCATGTTTGGACTCCCGGTCTTCTCTATGCTTACCCCCTGTTACCTCTCATACTGAAGTTTCTTTAAAAAGCTCGCAGGCTGGGGACCAAAGTAATCCTCATTGCCCCATTCTGGCCTCACCATGTCTGGTTTCCTTTCCTTTGGTGTCATCTGGTAGTTCCTCTATGGATCTTGGATCCCATTCTGGATCTCATCTCACACCCCTCAAGGGTTCCTTATCCAGACCTGGTCAGTCTGAAGCTCACTGCTTGGCTGCTGCTGTTCCCTTGATTTCTAGGACTCCTGGTTCAATTTCACCAGTTAAGTCTATTCTGGTGGCAGCTCACAAATCATCCACCAGGAAGCTTTACTGTAGCAAGTGGAAACGTTTTTCTATTTGGGCCTCTCAGAGGGACCTGGATCCTTTCACAGCCCCGATCCCCGCAGTGTTGGAATTCTTGCTGAGTATATTTCATCAGGGCACTAGCTCTTCTATTGTGAAAGTTCAACTGGCTGCCATTTCTAACTTCCACATTGATGAAAACATGGTTTCTCTAGCCACTTCTAGACTTTGTAAAACCTTTGCTAAGGGTACAGTTCTTTTAAGACCCCCAGTGAAGGATCCTACACCTCCTTGGGACCTCATCCTTGTCTTACAGGCTCTGGTTTTTCCACCCTTTGAGCCTGCAACATCAGTAGACCTTCAATTTTTATCCTGGAAAACTGCCTTCCTAGTGGCTATTACTTCAGCTAGGAGGATATTGGAAATTCAGGTGCTATCAACCAAAGCTCCATATATGGTTCTTCATAAGGACCGGGTTTCTTTACGTACTAATCCATCCTTTCTTCCAAATGTTGTTTCGGAAACCAGTATTAACCAGATGATTAACCTTCCTGTTTTCTTTCCGAAATTTCAAAGCAGGGTTGAATATAAATTGCATTTGTTGGATGTACATAGACAATTGAGGTTCTGCTTGCATAGAACTAAGGCTTTTCACAAGTCCGATCAGTTATTTGTTTCTTACTCTAGACCTTTTCTGGGCAAACTGTTATCAAAAGTGACTATTGCTCAATGGATCTCCCAGTGTATCTTTAGAATGTACGCAGACAAAGGCATTTCTCCTCCGGGTCACATTAAAGCACATTCCACCAGGTCCATGGCTACCTCTGCAGATTTTTGGTCCAGGGTGTCTCTGGAGGATATTTGTTCTGCAGCTACTTGGTCGTCATCTCACAACTTTATTTCACATTACAAACTGGACATGATATCTAGAAGTAGAGCATCATTTAGCTCCACGGTGCTCCAGAATATCCTTCCATGAGGACCACCCAGGTGTTTGGCAGCTGGGGACTCTGTCCCTCAGGTTGATGACCAAATGAAGTCAACTACTTCAAATAAAGAAGTTATGTACTTACCATAATATTCCATCTGAGTAGCTGGACTTCATTTGTCATGAACTGTCCCTCCCTCCTTCCCCCTGACTTTATCATTATTATCCGACTAGCTTTAGGTTTTGAGAAGAACCTTTAGTGGTAAGGTCTCATTGGGTCGGGCTTATGTTTATGGTGCAGCAGACTAGATCTGAGGGAAGGAAGGAGATGGAGGAGTATTATGGGTAAGGGGAGGAGTTCGGAGCTCGGATCAGAAGCTGATGAAGCGGCGTCTTGGATCCAATCTAGATCTGAATACCCACAGGTTGATGACAAATGAAGTCCAACTACTCAAATGGAATGTTATGGTGAGTACATAACTTCTTTTTTTTCAGCATCTATTACAGTTATTCTAACATTTCTTGCTTCGGTATTCAACACTGGAGCTAGTTATTCTACGATAAGGATCCAACTTGCTGCTATTTTTATGTAGGAGATAACCATTTGTCTCTGGCATCATCTAGATTACGTAAAGCTTTTTTCAAAGGTACCTTTTTACTGCTATCCCCAATTAAGGATCCTACTTCCCCATAGTTTATAACACCATTTCTTCAAGCCCTGATTCAGCCCCCCTTTGAACCAACTGCCAAAATGGACTTAAAGTTTTTGTCTTGGAAAACTATTTTTTGGTTACAATTACATTGGCCAGGAGGGTATCAGACTTCTAGACTGTCTCTTCCAAGCCACCATATCTTATCTTTCACAAGGGCAGGGTGTCTCTTTATACTAAACCTTCTTTTCTAACTAAGGTAGTTTCAGAATCAGCTATAAATCAGTCTAATAGCCTTCCTGTTTTCTTTCCAAAATTTTCCAACAAAGGAGAGTACAGGCTGTACGTGGTGGATGTTCATAGACAGCTGAAATTCTATCTTTACAGAACAAAAGATTTCAGAAAACCAGACCAGCTGTTTCCTTTTCCAAGGCCAAGTTGGGCAAGTTGGTCTCAAAGGTAACTTACGCTAGATGGCTCACTGATTGCTCATTGACTGCATTTCTTTTATCTATAAGAAGAAAGGGTTGACACTACCTAAACTTCCCAAGGCTCATTCCACCAGATCTGTGGCCACATCCTCCAATTTCTGGTCCAAAGCTTCCATAGATGACATTTGTGCAGCTGCCATTTGGTTTAATACTTATACCTTTATTGCCCACTACAAATTGGATCTCTTGTTTAGAAATAGGGCAGCATTTTGTTCCACTGTACTCTGGAATATCCTTCCTTGAGGACCACCCTGGAGTTTCTGTAGCTGAGAACTCTGCCCCATTGGTTGAGGAATGGACAAAAAAGACAACAGTTATGTAATGGTGTATCTGTGTTGTCTATTTTTATCCTTCCTCAACCCCCCACACACTCCAACCTTCTTCCTTCTTGGAAGCTTTACATTTGGTCTCCTAGTTTGTTATTAGAAGTGTTATTTTACCTGCCTCCTGATGAGCTGTAGTCTTTATCTTCCTTTCTTTATAATCTAACTGAAATCTGATATTACTGACTATTGTGTTGTGGGCAGCATTATACACTGAATAGGGGGCAAACTCGATCTGACATAATCCAGGCTAAGAGGAGGATTATGGGTAAGGGGAGGAGTTCAAGCTACAGAACCAAAGTCTATAGAAGTGCCGAAGTTGAATCCGAGACTCACTGGTTGAGGAAGGATGAAAGTAGACAACACAGATGCATCATTATAGTGAGTAGATTACTTGTTTATGATCTATGTACAAAATAATACATAAAAGTAATGTATACATACAGCGTACAAACTGTAATATGTGTTTGATTTAAATGTTTTTTTTTGCAAATCTAGGCTTCTAACTAGTAAGTTTTTTTTTCTGAGAGCTGTGAGTAGTAAGAGATTTTAGTGGTATGAACAATAGGGATCTAACTATATGGAGAAGGTAGATGTAAGGGAACTACACGGACTATAAGTTTATAATGTATTTAGAGTTGAGAGACATAATGTTAGGGAAAGTATTGAGTATAATCCTAGAAGGGGATTTCTTTCTGCACCATCAGCTTTTTTACCTCAGCTCTTTGTATTTCAAAACCTGGTAAGTTGTCCATGTTCCTAACAAATTTATTAGGTATATATATTTTAGATTTAACTTTTCAATAGATAATAAATGTCCTTTGCATGGATATGTCAGCAATCTGAATTCCCAACAGTGAAAGTGGCAGCTGTTTGTGGAGTTACTGACAGTGGCTTAAAAGTTTCTTGCTGGTCTGTGTGACTGTTATTTATGTTGACACTGGTCACTGGATTACAATTTCCTGACCCTCAGATCTTGCAAAACAGCATAAACATTCTGTTAGCATTAATCATTGCACTGCATGTTACTTCTTGATTCTGTGTTTAAGTGTATTTCATCCATGATACAAGTTTTGCCTTGTTAATTTATGCTTGTTTCTGCAATGTAGGTATGGGCCAAGTTTACAAGAGCACTCAGCAGTTAACAGTGTCTGAGTTATTATCTTACAACCTGATGGAATACCAAGAGGTCATCAACAAGGTAGGTGATGTTCTACTCATTATATAGTATAAAGTCAAGAATGCACTAAAAAAAACGAAAGAAAAAAAGCAAATATTTTCACTTCAAAAAAGTTCCAGTATTTGTTGTCCTTTATAAAAGATTTAATTTTTTTCTTTTCAGTCTGCATTATTTAAATTTCAGGGAGTACTGTCTTGCCAGTGTTTATTATTTTTGTAATATTTGCAGAATTAGTGTGACTGGGACTCTTGAAACAAAAACATAACCTGTATGTTCTTTCTCTTTTGTTCAGACACCTATTTTGATGCACATAGTTGTATAAGAAAGTGTCTGTACCACTATATTTTTGTCATAAAATAAACTGCACCTTTTTGATAATCCTTGGACTTTTTGTGCATTAAAATATAACAATATTTTTATACACACATTATATATCTCTGTATCTGTATCTATGTATATATGTGTGTGCATGTGTTTCTAAGAAAGAGAGAAGAGTGCACATGTTTGTTGCCGTTTCTTGTGTTGGATTTGGTTAGCTGATACATACATGTATTTTACCTTTTCATACATCTCGGTGATGTTTTATTCTCCAAGTTTTTCTAAGGGATATTTTTCTTGTGGAGTTATTTTGTGAAGAAGATAATAATAATGATAATAATGACTTAAAATATGACTTTAACTTACTAGAAAGAAAAAATGCTACATTATCAGAAACTGTTATGGCAAAGTGCCACTTTTATTGATTACATTAAACACAGAATGGTGTCATGTGGTTTGGGAGTACTAAATCAACCAGTGCATGGGAATGACAAGGAAGAGTTTTTATGAGCCTGGCAGAATATAAATTTACAAATTGGCTTCATGTATGTATAGCTAGACCTATCGCGCGCGCGCTCTCTCTCTCTCTCTCTATATATATATATATATATATATATATATATATATATATATAAAGAGAGAGAGATGTAGATATTCAGTTGATTTAAAATATTTTGATCTTGAAATGTCTGGTATAAAAACTGATATCTTGGAAATGGGAAAACATTGCTAAGTACCAAGAACATTGTGCTTTAACAGAATATAACAAATGAGTCTTAAAACACATTCAAGCAAAAAATATCAAATAGGCAAATTACATGAATTTGAAAGGGACAAAATTACTTTAAAGCATGTTTAACAGGATTCATAAAGGTTAACACTAGGTGCACACTATTGTACAACTTGAAGTAACTTTTCTGAATTCAAGAACAGCCCTACCACAATGCTTTTGCTGTCTATTCACTCAGAAAGGTTACAGAAAGTGTACACATAGTGTACACTTTGTGGTAACCTCTATGACTTTCCCTGTTTTGTTTTTTGTTGGATATGCTGTAGGCAGAGTAATAAGGCACAATTACAACAGAAAATGTTAACTAATCTTTTACCCTGACCATTTGTGGCAGTGAATCTGAAATGGGAGATGATGGGATGTATACTGCTAATTTGAATGTAGTAAATAGTGTTTTAATTGAGGATGTTAATAATGGGGATATTATTGCTCATAAGCATTCAATGAATGAAGATGGACTTTCTTGTTCTAATGTTAATAATGATTTTATCCTCTTTTGGGTAGTTCCAGTACTGGTGACTCTGTTACAGATTGTAATATAGATATTACACAGCTTAATATATAATTAAAGAACAAAAATAATTTAGGGTTTTTAAGATTTCTGAGTAAGTTGGAATTTGCTAAATTTCACTAACTGGATAATCACTTTCCCCAAGATCCTCCAGAAAACACTCTTATGTAGAAGTTGCTAGAGAGTATAATGAGCAACAGAATTATAATCAGAAAAACTGTGTAGGGGCAATGAATATCAAGCATCCAATGAACAATGGAGGAATAATATTACAAAAGGAATTTAAAGTAGCAAATGTTACTATTTCTGGAAATATCTGAGATGAACATGACTAGAAAGCACTATCTTTAGGTTTTAAGTTTGTTACACTATATGTCAGTTTCTGCCAGATTTGATTTTTGACCCTTATTTCTTATTACTTCTAAGTGCCTAGGAGACGAAGATTAGAAATTTAAATTTTAAGAGAGCCACATATGTTGATCATCTGAATAATTCAGAAAATGTGGCACTAAATAGATTAAGTGAAAAATATACATTTTAGTTAAACCAGTTGGTGCTGTAGAGGTTTTAAATATTAATTATTATATGGTCATTGTTTGAGACATTTTAGCAGATAGCAATATTTACTAATTAACACCCCTGCCACATTTGAAAGGGATCTTTAAAAGTTATTTGAGTAGAGTAGAAGAATTATTTTTAAATAATGGGACATCATAAGCCCTGTATAGATATTTCAGTGTGACTCGCTGTTTGTCTTCTTTTTTTATGGACTACCAAAATTGTGTAAGAACCTGGACAAGTCATCACTGCAACCTATTGTAGCTGGAAAGAAATTCACTATAGCCATCCTCTAATTATTTAGATTTTCTGCTCAAGCTACTAATAAAGAAAATGGTACCCCTGACCTTTTGTGTAAGTTGAAACAGATCAGAGTAGATGAAGATATCTCCATCACATCTGACATCAATGAGTTGTATAGCACTATACTGCACGAAGAATGAATAGAGGAGCTGCTTTGACTGTTATGCAGTTTTAACCCTCCCTGTTTCTTTCTGTAAAACATTGCTTGCTATGGCAGAATTTATTTAATATAGCAGCTTATTTATTTTTGAAAGGGAGAGTTATCAGTAGATTAGAGGTACTGTAATGGGTACTGTTATAAGTTCCACATATGCTAATGCAGTATTGCTTTTCATTAAGCATGAATGGTTACTTTCTCACAGTATTTTTGAAAAAAACGTTCTTTGGTTATGTTATTGATGTTGGCATGATCATTGTTACGGGAAAAGCACAAGAAATCTGTAATGAATTTCATGAGACATAAACATTTTAATATTTATTTTAACATTTCTAATGATAGCACATTACTCTTAGATAGTTATTTCAATAATCTTGTTCCAAAAGGCTAATTAGTAGCTTATACAAACAATCAGCTTTTGTAAATAATATGTTTTGCATAGAGTGCTGAGATTATATCCAATAGCTGGAAAAAGGTAAAGATGTTAAGTGCTTCCTTGGCAGAAAACCATATCATAACAGCATATAGGGGTGTTTAACAAAAGTTTGCTAAGCACATCTGAGCGATGTTATGATCATGTTGCTTGTTAGGGTACTTGAGATATTGATGGCAAACAAAGGAAAGTAACAGAAGATAAACAGCTTTTAAGCTTTCAAAGGTTTTGAAAGTCAGTAAAACTTTTCTTGCTCCTACACTTTTTTTTGCTGTAACTGGTAGTGCATTGAACAGATACAGCTCCAAGCACTACAACAAATTATTGTCATGTCTCTGATCATAACCAGCTGTGTTTTAGATGTGGATGCTAAGATTCACTTTTCAAGCTTTGCTCTTAATGTGAATTTCTTAGCAGTCATATCTTGAATGCATTATATATTGGTTATTACTGGAAGCTCAATCATAATCCTTTATATTATATCAGTGAAGTTGCCATCCAGTAAATACAAGAAAGAACATTCCCCAGAGTCAGTGCATCAGAGTAGTTAGAAACACCTCTGATTATTTATTTATTTTTATTTATTTATTTATTTAACATTTGTTTACCGGAATAGTCCGACTGGATACATGTCCATTTTCAGCAGAGGCCCAGGGAGAAAAGCTCCAAAAAGACATTCAACAAACTGTTACATTTTTACAGTTTAAAACACAAAATAAAACACAAATAAAAGGATTTTTACACAGATGTAAACAAACACAGAAACAAGATACACAAACAAATTATTACATTTTTACTCAGATGGAAAATTCTAGACAGTGTTTTTAAGAATGATAGGGTATTGAATGCCTAGTAGGCTAACCTGGTAGTAGATCCAAGGAGATCATAGGATTTATACGTTAAGAAACAACAAAGTGTAGGCAGAAGTCCTCCATATGCACACGAGTGATGGTTAGAGCTAGTCTGGATTAGGGCAAGGACATAGCCATCGTTTTTTTAAGTACCGAATCAGACTTTTCTTGAATTGAGGTAGAGAGAGTTCAGATGTAAGATTAGCAGGAAGAGAATTCCAAGTTTTGCCAACAGAGTTAGCAAATAGAGATTTACCGGCTGTGTTGGATTTGAGAGTTTGAACTAGTAGTCTTTCAGATGAACGAAGTGCGCTAAGGTTACTGTAGGGGGTGATGAGGTTTTTAAGTATGGGTGTATTATCTGGTTGGTACAGGATCTTGTGTGCAACTATTAGTTGGTTAACCTGAAGTAGGTTAGGCAGTTCAAGCCATCCTAGTAGATTTAGGTTATGACACTGATGAGTTCTGTAGGCTGCATCAGTAGCAAATCTAGCAATGTGATTGTAGCTGCTAGAAAGTTTTTTTAAGGTCAGTTTTGCTGAGGTTTGTAAATAGAGTGGAAGCATAGAGGAGGGTGGAGAGTAGACATGTATGAGCAATTACAGTTCTTGCTAATGGCGTTAGGAATGGCTTCATCCTATATAGTGAGCCAAGTTTTTTATTAACTGTTTTAATAGCTTTCTTGATATGCAGATCAAACTTAAAGTTATTATCTATTATAACTCCTAACAGTTTGGTTGAGGAATTTGGGGAAATAATGGTGCCGTTGTTGGATTTTAATGTAAAGGTTATAGGGGCAGACCTGTGAGTGAGGGAGAAAAGCAGCAGTTTGGTTTTATTAGGATTTAACATGAGACGACAGTTAAGGAGCCAATTTTCAACTGTGTTAAAAGTATTTTGGGGTAGTATCTGCAACTCTGTAGGTGAAGTGTCGAAGCATAGTAAAGTGCAGTCATCCGCATATTGAATGCATGTTGAATTTGGGATGACCTTATACAAGTCATTGATGAAAATGGAAAATAATAGTGGACCTAGTATGGAGCCTTGGGGTACTCCAAGGGTGATGGGTAAAAGGGTGGATAGTTTGCTCTGCCATAGGACAGCCTGTTGTCTACCACTGAGATATGATTGAAACCATTGGATGGCCTGGTCCTCTAGGGAGATGGATTTCAAAGTGTTTATGAGTATTTGGTGGTTTACCATATCAAAGGCTTTTGAAAGATCGAGAAAGATAACAGAGGAAAGTGTATTATTGTTTCAGTGCTGGTTAATGATTTTAGAGAAGGAGAAGAGGGCTGAGGTTGTACTATGGAATGGTCTAAAGCCATGTTGGGTGTTGGCTAGAAGATTATTATGGATAAGATAGTTCAGGAGTTGATTGTGGATGCATTTTTCCATAATTTTAGCCAAGGTTGACAATAGCTATGGGTCTATAGTTTGCAAGATCAATAGAGCTGCCCCCTTTATGGAGTGGGATGACATGGGATAACTTCCAGATGGAGGGAATGGATGCTTCAGTTATAGTTCTATTGATCAGGATAGTAATGAGGTATGCTATGGCATCTGCACCTTTTTGTAGATATTCTGCAGGGAGGAGATCAACTGACAGGGTGGTAGGCTTTAGTTTTTTAAGTAATTTTCAGACCAAAGATGTGTAAACTGGCTTGAAATTAAAGGGGAGTTGGGAGCAGGGTGTTGTGGCTGGAGAATATGGGCATCCGGGGATAACTGGTTAGCTAGGTTCTGGATGGTTGTTTATAATGCCAGCAAAAAGGAAATATGTTTTAAGAAAGGGGCTATCCTGAACTAGTTCTGCACTTTCCTCTCTTACATGTAACAGATGAGATAGTAGAGAAGCAGGTTGTTTCATTGCTTGATATTAATGAGAAGGATCTGACTCTGACTAACATCAGCAGGTCAGATAACAACACTCACTTTCTGGTGATGTCAGTAATTCTAGAGGAGTTTCCATGCACTTGCCCCAACAGAAGGAAATGGCAATAAGAATAACATGAATAAATATAAAAGATATGATATTAAACAAGAAGATAGTTTTATTATAAATTATAGAATTTTTATCCAGAAAAATAGGGGAGGTTAGACATAGAAAATAGAAAATGATATACTCTAAGAAATAAACATACTTTTACTAGAAACAAGGCATGAACCTTAAAGAACTGTTTCCAGGTATCCAGAAAAATAGGGGAGGTTAGACATAGAAAATAGAAAATGATATACTCTAAGAAATAAACATACTTTTACTAGAAACAAGGCATGAACCTTAAAGAACTGTTTCAGGGAAGGAAAAGTAATTCTGGTAGTGCTAAAAAGAATTACATGTATATGTGGCAAATGCAGTTATTGTTCTTTTATACACCAGACTATTATTTTACCCATCTAGAAACTCTGGTGTTGAATGTTGGCAAAACAGAGTATATGTTTGACTGTATCAGTCTGTCATCAGAGTGAAGTGTTTGGACAATTCATCAATAACACTCATTATCAACCACTGAAGATGTTGAAAGAAGGAAAAATGAGTGTGTATATTGGTAAAGGTAAGTGTGGGTTTTAGGATTTTAATGCAGAAACTTCCAGATATACCAAAAGTTTTAACATTGGGAGTAGGTGTGTTTGTGTGTGTGTGTGAGTGTTTATGGGTTAGAGTTAGAGTAAGGGCTAGAGAAGGGGATATGTTTAGTGTTGTGAGTGTGTGTTGCTGTATGTGGTGAGTGTCTGAGTGCCTTGTGTAGTGGCAGTGTTAGGGAGAGAGTTTTTCTAAGGTAAGGTGTAAAGTTGAGGTTGGGGGCAGGGGCAGGGTTAGCATGCATTAATAAGGTGCTGCAGATTGATCAATACTTCTTAGCAAGAAAGCTGATATTTAGTGGACTATGGCAAATCAAATTTGTTTATGATTGTAAACTGGGGGCATTTACCAAATCCAATTTGAATACTCAAATTCCATATCAAGACCAAATAAACTGCCTGATGTGATAATCATGGGCTTAACTTCAATCTCAAGAAACACAATTTATTTGGATACTCTGTATTTTGATTATTCTAGATAGTGCTTCACTTAAATCTGACAGAGTCATCAGGGACTTGGATACTTTTGCTGACAATAGACTCTCATCTGTCCACTGTCTCTCTGTGTTGGCTAGAATATCCTTCTACCTTGCATAGCTTATCCTTTGTGGTGTCTCCACAAGGTTCATTGTAGTTTTAGTCCTACTTATTTCCTCTCTTATTAGTCTCATCATTGAATAGTGTATCCCCTTTGGTATGTACCTTGTTAAGCACCTAAACCAACTGAAGCGACCTCATAGTTTCCTTACCAAAAGAATTTCTGGTCTTAGTAACCTTAGCTGCTCTGATACATTAAAAGTCCCATCCCTCCAATCAATGTCATATAGACTGCTAAGGAGTGATCTCTACTTAGCCTGCCTTGCTATGCCTAACTCAACATTATTTAAACCACTTCACCTAAACAGAACCAAAGGTAAAATAAACACCCACTGTAGAGACTT